>NW_006913045.1:405406-422710 GCF_000585515.1 Cladophialophora yegresii CBS 114405
GGGGGGGGTAATTGGATCGATACAGCTTTGCTGACTCAATGCCAGACACTGAGACCTAGAAGAGCTCACGCATGCTTGAGACAGAAGTTCTCGTTCCTCGTCGAAAACCAGGCAGAGAGAAGTAGTGTACGTAGTGATGAATCTTTTACGCCGAACTTGGATCCCGGTGTCGACAGATACAGATATGTAAACGCGACGCCAGTGACAATTCTGTAATGTGAGGCATTTTGATGTCGTGAAGTTGGGCGTGTCGCCATGTGGCTCATTTCATTCCATTTCGTCCCATTTCATCCCTTCCAGGTCCCTTTATTCCGGTTGTGCCTGTGCCGGAACACCATACATTGTAAGTAATTGGAAAGTGTCATGATCCGGCTCAGCAGTTTACAATGTCTTCACCCTCATCCATTCCCCTGTACCCACGCCCAAATTCAAGCCATTCCGGCCCCACCATTCTCTCACCTCTCCCTCACCTCCACCGCCGACGGCATCCTCCATGGCCTCTTCAATATCGCACGTCTTGTACTCGACCCGTAGGCCGCTCTTCCTGGACATCTCCTTCCACCATTGCAAAACACCGGCGTGACCATTCTTCGTCGCGCCGACGAGGACCTGGTTATCAAAGATCATCTTGTTGCCTTTGAAGCCGAACCACATTTCCAACACGGGGACATGGCCGTGCTGGGACGCGAGGCGAGCCACGCCGTCTTCATGCGCGTACGGGATGCCGCTTGTCTCCCACCATTCGATGCTATTGGTGCGCCCGCTCTGCGCTGCTAGGAGGATCGATTTGCCGACTTTGAGATGGATCTCGCGGTCTGTGCCGGCGAGCTTTTGCGAGTTGATGCGCCACCACTCGAGAACCTCGACGTGGCCCTTGGCGCTGGCGGACTCAAGTGCTTTCTCCGTGTATGTCAGTTTGAGGCCCGAGTTGAGCCACCAGTCCAAGACTTCGACGAAGCCGGCTCGAGAGGCGCCGTCCATGGCTTCGGGACCGTATTCTTTCTTGATGACGGCCGGGCAGTCTTTCCACCATTGTAGGATTGTGGGGGAGTTGTAGATCAGGGAGGCTTTGTGGGGGAGAAGGGCGAGGCCGAAGGAAGTCCAGAAGATGTCTTTTTGTTGCAGGGCCAGGTACGTCAAGAGGTCGGTCATGGAGAAGCGGAAGATGAGGCGCGTTGCGATCGGGGAAAGCGTTGTTGGCGGGTTGGAGGAAGTGTTTGCGAAGTATTTCTGGATCAGAGCGAGGGGTTGGGTGAGGATAGTGTACTCTAGTGAACGTGCTTTGGAGCCTGGCTTGGGGACTAGAGACTCCCATTCGTGCGGGACGGAGAGATGTGTATAGATGCCCAGTGCGGTAGCCAGTTCCCAATCTCCCAGGTAGTCAAGTATCATAGTCCAAATCTCACTCGGCAGTGATGGTTTAGAGGAGGCCGACTTGTGAATGGGAAGATGTGACATGGATGAATTCGTCTTGAGTTGGGTTGATCGCAGCACCGCTTGTGCCTCGCTTTCCACCTCTTCAATGATGTCTCCCGGGCCATCCCACTGCCATTCAATTTCAGGTTCACTGTCGTGTCCGAGAGGATTCGGGCCCGGCGTGGTAAAATCAACGGGGTCCTCGGCGTAGTCCCACAGTGCGGGAGAAAGCACATGCACCCAGTCCCATTTCCGTTGAAGTTTGTTCAACTGCCTCTTCCAGGTAGGGTGTTTCCACTGGTCCACACTCATCTCAGGCAATAGTGCTATCCTCTTTGAGACGTCCCAGCACCTGAGCACGTGCAGAATGACATCTGTGGTAAAGCCGCTGAGCATGAGGGAGATCATTCCGGCATCCATGACGATGAATAAGAGATCGGCCCATCGGGAGAGACGGTGTCCCTGCATCATGACTTGGTTGCGGTATGGGTCTTGCGGTCGGTTCTCAATCCAATGCACGTCCTCCAAGTCAACACTTGGATCCATGTACTGCTGGAACTCGGCTTTGGAGCATTCGGAAATAACGCGAAGGTTCAGGTCGGGGTTCTGGAGGAGGTATGGGAGGACTTCAGGCCCGATCTTCTCGGTCACGTAGAGAAGAGCATTGACCCGCCTGCGACTTGGGCGGGGTCTCGCTGGCACCCCCATTTCGAGGACACGGCGATTCTGGTAGAGGAAGGGAGTAGAATTGGGAAGGGGCAACCAACAGTGTTATAACCTTGGCCTGTGAGGCATCGGTGGCAAGGTGGTGATCGGTGAGGGCGAGTGGAGGACAAGTCGAGAAACCGGGGTCAGCGATTCGGTCGGAGGATTTGTGGGCTCGCTTGAGGGACCATCGATCGTGGAGGCAGCAGAGGGAGTGAGCCGTATTGTTTGCTGTCGTGGCTGTCTTGAAAGATGGGATCAACAGATGGACTGGCGGACGCAGGAATGTGTGACCGCATATCGCAAGCCATGTGGCCGCTTCACGACAGAATGATAGGCGGCTTCTTCCCCGCCGCCATTCCGTCCACAGCGTGTCGTTCTCGTTATGTAACCGCCGTAACCTTGATGGCCTCGACTCTCATTGGCACTTCACCGACACCTCCGCAGACTCGGTGATGGAAGTGATGGACACCGGGTGAGCACCTCGCCAAACGAGGCTTCCGTATAGCCTTGTCTGGCGGTGAGTGCTGCCTGATTGCATAGCAAACATTCTTGCTCAGGGGCGCCTAAGTTAGGAGTGCGTCTCCCTCATTACAGTGCCTGTTCCTTCTCCTTCCGCTCCGAACCAACAACCACCCACCCCTCTCACGTCTCTAATTCACAAGAGGTTGAGCTATCACTGTTGTCCTGAAAATGAGCTCAGGTGCTGCCAACGAGATGCCTCTGACCGATGTTGCCTCGTTTGTCCAACACCTACAGGTCTCTCGCCGCATTGTTGCTCTCTTGGGCGCCGGTCTCAGTGCGTCAAGCGGGCTGCCTACGTTCAGAGGTGCTGGCGGCCTGTGGAGAACCTTCGATGCCACGATGCTAGCTACACCCGAAGCCTTTCGGCAAGATCCAGGTCTCTCATGGCAGTTTTATTCCTACCGACGGCACATGGCCCTCAATGCTAAACCAAACCGCGCTCATCTGGCCTTGGCAGAACTCGCCCGCCGGAATCCCGACTTCATCGCCCTCAGCCAGAACATCGACGGTCTGAGCCCTCGTGCTGGCCATCCTGCAAACCAGCTTAAGCTACTGCATGGAAATCTATTCGACGTCAAATGCTGGGATGAAGGCGGTTGTGGCTATTCGCGCAAGAACGACTTCAGCGACCCCATCGTTCCCGCCTTGGCCCTTCCCGCAGAAAATCCAGACTCTGAACTCAAGGCCGCCGCCGAGAGGAAGAAGCATGCCCTACTCCGAGGCGCCGATATCTCAGACATCAACGTCGATATTCCCGAACTGAAGCCTGAAGATCTGCCCCAATGTCCATCCTGCAAAAAGAACCTCCTCCGTCCAGGGGTCGTCTGGTTCGGAGAGTCGCTACCCGAAGACGTGATGAGCGACGTGGACGCATACTTTTCCAACCGTCAGAAGATTGATCTCATGTTGGTGATTGGTACAAGCGCCAAAGTCTATCCTGCTGCTGGCTACACGAACATCGCTAGAACCAAGGGTGCGCGTGTCGCTGTCATCAACATGGACAGGGGCGATGCGCGGGAGCTCACAAAGAATGACTGGTTCTTCGAAGGAGACGCAGCAGTTATTTTGCCGGATATCTTGAAGACCGTGATTGGAGAGATTGGAGCGTTTGATGATACGAAGGCGCCAACGCTATGAATTCGGCAGACTTATGACTTCAAAGTATAGGAGACTACATGTGCCACTGCATTATGCACAAAGCTAAAGAGTACAAGGCAGCTGAAAAATTGTATCTCAGGCAGGACATTGTGGCGCTGTATATGATTCTCAGCCGTCTTGCTCCTGGCGTTTCGGACTTATGTGGCTCGAGGAACAGTACACCCGCAACGAACGAAATGTCAGGCCAACCATGGAGGAGAGTTCTTCAAACCTAGTGTCTGGTCGGGCTGCGATACTTGGCGGTCCTTTTGACGGTGTGTGGATCATCCTCGGATCGACTACTGTGCGGAATGCTGATAGGGTCGTTGGGGGCGTTGGGGGCCGGATCAACGTCAACCAAGCGAAGCCTTCTTCTATCCCGCTGATTCGTACAGAGACTTCTCCTCAGTCTTTGCTATCTCAAACTCGGCCTCACGCTGTCTGCTTTGCAAAGTACGCCATATTCTACGCCGATGCCACGCGAGGCGTACGGCTGGGCTTGGTCGCCTTCCACATGCGAATCACCGGTCAGGACTGCAGCTCGGAAAAACGTCTTGGCTTCTGGCTACCTTCCACTCCATTCTATTCGCGCTGGCCTGGCACCAGGCAACCAGCAACCGTTCGCGGTCATGCAACACCGGCAGGCTGGCGCACTAGCAAGTTGAACCGGACTTTCAGCTTTCTCCTTCGCCTAGCCACAGATCGCCCATGATTGCGCGTGCTCCTGATGCACTTTTGCATGTGCATCTTCCGCCGCCACATATGGCTAGAAAAGTACTGTCTCGTGCATGGCAAGCATGGTTTTTCTTTGTCGTCGAGCTCAACCGGCGACCATCGTCAATAAGGAATCCGAGACAGAGGAGGAGGGATATCGCTTGCTAGAGGTGATCGCAAATCCCCAACATGGCTTCCAAGAATCCCTTCTGGTCATTCGGCACTCCTCTAGGAGTACAGCCGCCGCACGCAATTTTCGGCCGACCGAGAGAAAGACAATCGCAGATTTACCATACATGCCTGCCATCTAGCGAGGATGTCACCAGCTACACCCACGCGACACCGGACTCGGCATGGTCGCAGGCATCTTTTCAGGCGTCGACATTTGCCTACGACACTTCAAAGGGTGAAAAAGTGACTGTTCTAGATGACACGTCTTCTGGCCAAGCCCGCAATTGGCCCTTGACCCAGAAGTACTATTCCACTTCGCCGACAGACCACGATCTTGGATGCCTGAAGCGGACACTATGGAAGACGATCCTTTTGCCGACCTCGATCATCATCCTGCCGATGGCTTGCCTTGTCACAGGGCTATTGGCCTTAATCTTCGGCTACAGAGTCAGATCCGAGGCGAGCCTCTTCGAGGAAGTCTCCAACTCTCACACCTTGAACAATCATGCTGTCGTGCTGGTGAACTATTCGGCAACGCGAATAGCATTCGTCGCTTCCTGGGCGTCGACACTTGCGCCTTTGCTGGCTGGCTTCATCATGAGCCTCACAAGCTTTCAGTACGCACTCATAATGTGGCAATCCTCGAGCGGCGACCAGCAACAAGACCTCCCGACGCCATACCAGTATAGCATTCTCGTCGGGCTTTGTTTAGCATCGACGGGCAGGTTGGGGAGGTATCTTTCCTACTCCCGAGAAGATGGCGTCGTTGTTCCACCAGTCCTCCGTCGTGCCGCACGCACTCTGGCCTTGACGTTGCTCTTGGCCTGCATTGTCTTCGGTGCCGATACTGCCCTGCATTACACGACCTCGACCATCAATTTCGACCAAGTGACCGTCTCTCGGGAGAGCCACGCATACGGATATGAATTGTCGTCACAATGTCTTGCACTAAATCGTACGGAGAACTTTGGACTGCCGTGCACCCGGAACGGTGTCATCGGCGCCACGGACTATGATGCGTACGTGGCAGGCCAGAACGAGATCTTCTACCTCCAACGGGGCACCTCCAATTTGAGCGAGATTCGCCTCGTTGGCGCGCCCCCCTCCCTGCCATCGAACACCACTTCCGCCGGCGCCGCGAAGGTCGCGCTCTTAACACCCCAGAGCGCGAACCTGTCTCCCTTCCGCGACTTCCAAGCCCATACTGCGGGCGTTATAACAACGTGCGAGCCCATCAGTTCCCAGTGCACTTGGATCTCTGAAGGCCCGGGCCAATACTGGAGCTCGTTCAACTGCAGCGAAAACTTCTGGGGCGTATTGGGCAAAGCCCCCAACCTCACTGACAAAGGTATGCTCGGCGACGACAGCTCCATCCCCCCGCTCGGCTTCAAACCCGGAGCCGCGCTTCAGTACTCTTTCTTTATGGACAAAGAACTGGTCATCCCCTACGATTCACATGGCAACCTTGGCCCATTCATGTCTGATGCCCAACTCATCAACCCTGTGTACCTGGGCGTGGCGGCCCGATTTCAGGACACAGCCCAGCGTGCCGGCGTCGACATGTCCTCCGACCCGGGCATTTATCGCGGCCCGACTCGCTACCTGGATTTCACGCTCCGCTGCCGCTACACGACCTACCTCGTCGACTATGCCTGGGTGAATTCGACTGCCAAGGTCCGCACGCTCACGCCGTCGCCCAATGGCACCATGGCGGAGATGTTCCACGGCTACAACATCGTTGGCGCAAGTGACAGCTTCGACAACGACCTGCAGGATTTCATCCTCGAGGCCGCGCTGCAACCCACCGCACAGGCGTTGGCCGACAGTTTCGCCAACAGCTACTCCTCACGCATCATGTCCGTCATCGGACCGTTTCTCTCCGGCCGGGCAAATGTGCAGGAACAAATGCGCACGCCGCTGCTGGTGGCCAAGGTGCCCAAGATTCCACTCGCCATCCTGGTCGCAGGGTGTTGCTGCTACATTGTCTTTGGGTGCGTCTGTGCCGTGATCGCGTACCGCGCTCTGAGGACGGTGGATGTGCGGGATCTCGCGTTTCGATTCTCGCTACCCGCGTTGGGGCTGCACGCTTTTAGGGACGTCAGCGTGGAAAGAGGGGCCGTGGACGTGGACGTGGGTGGGAGGGCACAGGACAGCCATCGAGTGTTTGATGAGACCAAGATTAGGGGCGAGACCATGAGAGTGGCGGTCGAGGGGAATCCGAGGAGTGGGTTTGTTCTGAAGAGTCTGGTTTAACAGGAGCGGAGCAGTGGCAGTGAGAGACGCGTGTGTTATGCGCCATATCTACCTTGAAATCAGGCGGATGTGCGGACGGTGCGAAGAATCTTGCGGGCGAGATTCCTCGCCAGATCCGTGCGGGGTTCTTCAATCACGAGATTGCGCTCATCGCTGTGTCGTGATCACGGTCGAGATGCAGAGTGGCTTAGACTGTAAATCCTTGGGTATAATTTGTACGATATAACCGTCAAAGACTCTCGCCGGTTCTAGTACTAAGTAATTACTGTACTCACAGCCGCATCAACACCGCATCATACAGGCCCAGATGGGACGCACCACGAGAGTGACGGCGGTATCCACGGCCTACCGCCTTATCCACCATCTACTTACTATATTATTACCCCCTCCATTCTCACCACGTTCTTGGTGTAGTTTGTCAACGTCTCATTACCCTTGGGCTGTCGTTTTCATCCTTGATCCGCGGCCAGCGTCAGCGTCCGAATATTTCCAGGCGGGTGGCAACACTTGGATATGATACGCAATACGTAATATATAACTCCACGCTCACTTACAGCTATCCTCCTCCTCCTCCTCCTCCTCCTCCTTCTTTCAATCCGTCCATCACTCCTCCGTCGTCTGCACGCCCGTCAAAACAGGCACCCCCTCCTGCAACGGCGTCAAAAACCCCGGATCAACCTTCAGCCCACCAGCGCGGGAGACGAACCCGGAACCCAGAAGGACTTGCTCCTCCTCCAACAGTCTCGACCCGTCAATGACGACGAACGTCTGCGCCAATGCGGTCTCCTTGCCTTTGTCCTCCGCCCCAACCACCACGGGCAAGGTGATTCCAAACGTCCCGGCCTGGGCATTGTGCACGATCTCGTCGGTCCGCCCGAGACCCTGCACCAGGTTGAACGTGATGAAGCTGTCAATGCCTGTCAAATTCACGGCCGCGAGGACCGAGACGGGCTCCCCCTCCCCGTGCGGTGCTGAGGCGGTAATCATGGCCAATGTGTCGTGGAGTTTGGGCGCTTTGACAGTCTCGATTTCGTGCTGATTTCTTCCGTTGCCCGCTAACCCGGAGCCGGGCGTCGTGCAGCATATCGTCTGGATGTACGGCGGGCAGGTGGGTTCGCAGAAACAAGGGCAAGCCAGCGGGCGGTCGGGGCGGCCCCCTGTCCGACCGCGAGGGTGGGAGGGCCGGATTTTGTCGAGGAGTGATTTTTGGGGCCCTGCGGCGTCGTTTTCGATGGTGGACTCGAGTGGTTCTGTCCCTTGAGAATCGCTTGATGCAGAGTTGGCTCTCGATGCCGGTGACGCGTCTGATCGCGATCCTGGAGTAAAGCAGCAGATTGTTTGGATGTTTCGGGGACAGTCCGCTTCACAGTGGCATGGGCAGGAGAGCGGCGGGATCACAGGGCGGCCGGGAAATCGTGGCCCTGGAGTCCTTGGGAGTTGTGGCAATCGGTCCGAGACGCCGGAAGTGTCGCTGTCGCTGTCGCTGGTGGTGTCGGTTGTTGGCGAGCTGCCACAGGCGCAACAGCTGGGATTACACCCCGGCGCGCAAGTCAAGCATCTTGCCGAACAATCGGCGTTGGGAGGCTGGTATTCGTCGAGGATGTCGGTCCATCTGAAAAAGTCGTTGAATTTCTCGTCGCCGGCGTGGAACGTGCCTGCAATGATGTAAATATAACTTGGAGACCGGTGTCGCGCAATCACACACTTACCTAGGAGAGATTTATATCTGTTCACTTTGACCGGATCAATTGCTGTGTCGCCGGCAGCATTGGATATGACCGTCTGTGAAGAATTGCGCGCCTCTGCAGCCAGCGTGGAAGTCGCAAGCAAGACGATGGCCGTGAGGACCGTTACTGGACTGGTGATCATTGTGGTCGTTTATGCTTCAAGCGTGCGTTGCGCAAATTCGCCCAATCCAAGGTTTGGGCAGAGTACGGAGTACGACTGGATAAAACTCGCGACGTTGTCTTGATAAAGGAGCCCATACAGAGTCTGAAAGTGAGAAACTTACCGTCACATTGCGAAGTACATTCTGTAGCTTATATCGAGATCTTCATATTCAGCTCGTGGCAATGGCAAGGCAGACCAGGGACGAGACCAGGCCTCGCTCGTAAAGTCCTTCCTCATCGCGTAGGGCTGCAGACACATCGCATGGTGGACATGTGCCCGAGTGAGCTGATTGGCAAGGAGCTGAATGGCCCCTTCGTGCCGCTGTTGCAGGGGAGGTAAAGGCATTGGTCCTTGCAGTCAAAGCTCAAAGAACCTACTGTGCGCGGGGCATGGGCCCTGGATGGGGGGCCTAAAAGGAGGGTCACTGTATCGAGCGCTGTTGTACCTGAAGCTCGGCAGGACATGTGCAATTGCTAATTAGGATTATAGGGGCTTTGCAGGCGTTAGGCGTCCAGTTCAGCTGAGAGTGTCGCTACGTATCCGCATGGCTTCGAGTGGTGAATTGAAGCATGCCAATCAATCCTCGGTGCCCCTTTGTGCCCTGCCCGGTGCCTACCAAGCATCATTATCGGTGGTGTCATAATTACTCAATTCCTGGGTACCGAGTGCGGCCGTACTAGGCTGATCTCACAGTTTACAGGCCTTCTGTTCCTCAATGCACTTGTCCTTAGGTGGTGAAGCCACGTAGCAGGCGCAGCCGTGAGAGCCCCTCGAGCCGAAGAACCAACCCGTGGGAGAACCCGGTCACGAAGAGCATCATTCGCCGAACAGTTCAACATAAGCTTCTGCACGGGCATGAAAGCTGCAAGCTTGATATGCATATTTGGTACTTTTGGTACTGTATATTTGCTTATGAAATGCGGTAAAGATCTCTGTCCCGGCAGATCAGAAACTAAGTACTCCGTACTGCGTACTATAATTACGAAGTAACCCGCAACTCTCAGCTCGCTTATCCACCGCCACCAAGCCAGTACAGATCACCGAACGTCTACTGCTGACGGGGTAGTCGAAGGTCGCTAGGTACAGCCACTGCCATTGAAGTCACTAGTTGGAACCACCAGTCCGGTTTTGCAAATGGAGCTAAAAGATTGATGCTTTTAGAAGTCAATTCATTCGAGCTCTTGCGTGCTCGACTACCTAGGCATGTGCACCCCAGCCAGTTCCGCACGCATGGGACGAGGCCGGTCATCAAATGACGCGAAATCAAAGGACAGATCTCGCACCAGCATGCAGGGAGAGGCAAATCGCTTCCATATGTCTGCAACAAATCGGAGAACTCAAAGTCGTAGAGTCATGCATCATGCGTAGTCCACCTTGCCACGCGAGTCGTAGGGATGCGAGCCTTGCCCGTGTACTGTTTGTCTCAATCCTAGCAGACAGTGGCCGCGCGAGGGACTTTGTCCGCCAGTCGCCATTGCCTTTTGCCATGCCGCAGTCTGTAAATGTCATAGTTCCGTTCTGAAGCCGTTAACTCGTCAAGCCTCTGGATAGATTTGAAAGTCAAAGAATGTATTGGTTTTGGTTTTGGTCTCGATTTCTGCTTCGGTCGAGTCCGTATAGCAAGCAGACAGTAGCAGCAGAAGATGGTCACAATCGCGGCCACAACGACAACCACGCTGTTGTGGAAGGCGATCGTTCCAGATTGTGTTATAGCTCGAGAATGGTGGCCGAGGCGCGCCAGAGCTGTCGACGCCGTGACTCGATTTTCGTGAGCCAATGATATCATGGTCTCAAGGAAGGCTGTAGGCTATCAGCATACACCTTAGCATGGAGGCATATCAGTTTCCGTACTATAAGTGGCCATCACGGTGCAAGAATATTTCATCGGCTTCCAGAACAGCAGCATTGAAGCCGGTGCCGCGAAAAGTGCAAGCAGCCTAAGGTGGAGGCGTCCGACCATTTGACACGGTATGGTAATGATGGCGAAAAAGGTGCCGAGAGAAGCAGTTGCTGCTTCGATATGCGCCAATGCCTGGTTGACTCTGTCAAGCTTGGTGGACACCCGTCCGGCAGCAGTATGCGCATTTTCGAGCTCGGATGCTATAGAACCAGCGGAATCCTTGATCCGCTGTCCCAGAACGAGGTTTGCTTCCTGGGCCGAGGACAACTCCTTGCTGAGCTCGAAGTGATGCAGCGTATCGTCTAGCTGCATGGACTGGATACCGGCCATCTGGTCGAGATTGGTCTTTAGCTGATGAACGAGTCCGTGGACATCCTAGCTTTTGTTAGTCCCCGACTTCAGCCAGAGTAGCATAGCCATACCTCGGCAAATGCCTCTACATGTACATTCTCCAGCGCTCGAGTCGCTGACAGAGCCAGATCGTGGACATTGGCAATATCTCGTGTTTGAGAAGCAACCAATTCCGCGTTGTTTTCACTCGTTTTGGCGGCCGTCTCTTGCAGCAACATTTTCAAGCCTGTGAAATCGGCCAGGACACCTCGGAGAGCCTTCGTTGATCAGTTAGCAGATTCCGCGGTGTGGCTGCATGATCACGCACCTCGCGAGCTTGTGAAATGTCAGAGTCAGTGCTCGCCAGTGCCTGATGTAGGCCTTCAGAAATATCAAGTAGGCCATTCTTGGCGACTTTCATGGATTCACGAAACGAACCAAGCTCGACTTTCTGCTGTGCTTGAAGTCCATCACGATATTGGCGCTGAAGCTTGTGCACATGCTGAACCTCTTCCTTCTGCTGTCTTAGGAAGTCCAACCACTGAGACCGAGTGGAACTGAGCGCAATCCGAAATTCAGGGAGAAGTTCCGCGAGCTTCTGGTAAGAATGAAGCGCCTCCAGCCTCGTAGATTCCAGGGTACTCGCTTGACACAACGTATTGGCGTCTTGCTTGTTGTTGCTATAGCTTGTCCAGTAATAGTGTTCCTCCATCAACGCTCCGAGACAAGGAGCCACAGTTCGGCTGCTGACCACGTCTATCTCATGATCAAGCCGCTGGGGAATGGTGAGGATGGATTTGCACGCCGATGGAACTTCTGCTCGACCTTCGCCAGTCTCACAAACAGCCACCCGCACTGCGTAGACTGACTTGGCTCTTTCTAGCAGCTCATGTTTGCCATCCTCCTGGGCCATGTTCGCTCCCACAGTTTTGCATGTGACTAGCAACTGAGCTGCTGCTGCTTGGTGACAGGTCGACTGCGTGGCAAGAGTGGTCACCATGTGCATGGCCTTCTCGAATACAGGATCGGTGTCTGGTTCTCGAAGAGCGAGGACGTCGGTGAGGCTTGGCTGAAGTTCATTGTGAGGCTTCCAGAAGACTGGCCATTTGAGATCCGCTGGCACAATCAGCGCGTCATCGGGTGCTGGAAGTATGCTTACCTTTCAGGAATTTTGCATGTGTATGGCCGATAAAAGCAACAACCGAGGCCAGAAGGAGGCGACGTAAAATGGATGGCACTAAAGAGTGCCCTGATGACAGCATCTTTGTCGGCGTTCCAACTGCAACGCGCGGCGGCATGAAGCAATACTGATGGCAGCAAGTCCGTCAAGGACAAAAGAAATGGTCAGGCAAAGGAGAAACAGAACGATCGATCGGTGAAGGAGCGAGGCTTGATGCCTGGCTTTTGGAACGAGTTTCAAGCAATCAGTTAGATTTATACGACCCTTGTTGGGCAGTAGAACAAGTGAATCTGAAGTCACGGTGAGTTCTGGCGATATTTTCACATGGAGCTCACCTTCTGGTCAAGCAAAGGTGAACCAAAGTGAGTACTGCAATAACATGACTTGCAGTATGCGGTCGTGTCTCAGAGATGAAGGGTGGTAAGTGAGGAGGCCCAGGGGTGACAACTGATAGAAGACTTATTTAGGAGGTGACTGTTGTCCCACACATCTTGACGACCGGGACGATGAGAATCCCGAACTGTGCTAGCTAGCAGATCATTAACCGAGCTTGCCAATGACAACACTGATGCTTGAGTCTTCATTGCACCTCAACCTCGACGGTTCATTGAATCTTGCTTGCATTGGTGCTGGGCCCAAACTGATCTCGTGTCCCCAGCACTCGTGTCGCTCAATATCAAGAAGCATCTCTTGCCGGAAGCTAGACTGAGCGCCAGATCCTTTCAACGATTACTGTGAGAGGCGAACGCTTGCCTGAATCAATTAGCCATGTGAAGATGCCCAAAATCAGGTGCGAGGGGCGGCCGCTTATTCCAGAGGAAGCCACGCCGCCTGCAGGCACATCTCGGCACCAGTTCTACTGTATGTAGACGCCCAAGTGGTACGGAGCGTGGCAGTACGCCCGCGGAAATGATGTCCGATCTTGAGCAGCAACAAGCCGTGCATCTTAACGGTCGAAACCTTGCACGCATACTGCAAAGTCAATTTCAACCTCCTGCTCAGCCGTTAACGTGTATATATCCATCGGAGAAACCGTGCCGGGATATGACCACGGAGCTCTTGGCGAATTCGCTCCTAAATTTGTGTATGTCTACCCAGTGCCTAGGGAAGCACATTACCATTGGATATGGTTATGTTTCACACGCACTCGTGGGGACACGGAGTACCGACATTGAACAAAAATGTCTCAGCATAGGCATTTCAGGCCTTAGTGGCTTCCTGCCGTGGGCGAAGGTAATGCTTTCGGCTACATGTGACCCTAGCCACCCAGAAGTGGAAGGCTGCTCATGCACTTCGGACAGACACCACAACGGTGAGTGTGCCCCCACCACGTTTCGGCATTTGCCTGCAGTTCTTGTGGACCAATTGCTCCGCTCCGTCGTTGAGAAAGAAGATAGCACGAGAAACAGAACTTCGAAAACCAGTCAACGTGACAAGAGCCATTAGCGGTGAAGAAAAACTATCTAGCAATATCCACTAGGTGATTTCTACTATCACAAGCGACCGAAGGCTGGAGCATATTGCAGATTGAGGCCTGTCGACAGAGACAACGCTCCTAAAGCAGCGTGGAGGGTACGATTAGTTCTCACAGCAATGAAGGATCATGTCGTAAGGCAAAGTCCACATCTCTGTAATCGTGATGCAGGGCTTCAGATTGGTCGATACTCTGGTAGATAACTGAGCAGGCCCATAAATTCGAAATCTTTGGTCCACCAAACCCACAACCGCACAATCTTCGCTTCAGCAGGCCGATAACTGCAGAATCTTTAGTTCAACGCACAAGGCTGGTATCCAGCGCGAAAGCCCCCACATAGCCTTGGCCAACCCCACTAAGCAGGGGTTCCCATGCAAACCCAAGAACATGCCTTCGCATTCAGAGCAGATATCTGATGTGCCGGCACTGAAAAAAATTCTTCTTTCGCTCTGTACCACGGCACAGCAGCGCCGACAGGAGCATGATTAGGCGGGGATGTTCAACGTTCGAGCAGCATGAGAGAGCCGAACGAGTTCGCTAGAGGTAGGGTTTGCCGACAGCCGACGAGGCTTGGTGGATTCTCGGATTGATCAACCCGACTCCACCTCTTTGAGATCTGACGACCATACCACATTCGGTGACCCGGGAGCGATCGATATCAAATGCCCCTCACACCCCTCCACCAGCCTCCCTCCCTCAATGGCAGCCTGCTGCTCGCACCATGAAGAACCACATTTCTGCTGTACGCGGATGGACAGAGTAAGTCGTTGACCAGAACAATAGGTGGTCCGCTCCGGCATACCACTCTCTGCATCTCGTCAGCTCGTTCTTGGCATGGAGCACTCTTTACACCTTGGCACCCAGTCGTGAGAAAGAGAAAGACGGTGGCAGGATGGCTGGCAAGAAAAAATTTTCAAGACGATGCCCGTCTATGGCAAAGAGTTGCCAGATGATGAAGACCTTCGCAAGATTGCTCCGTCCTATAGCAAGGCGAGAAATTTTGATCAAAACTCTTGCTCTCGCCCAGCTGAGCTCTTTTTTTTCTTCTCTTCCTATTCTATCGTCCATACTTGAACTTGAGAGAGCTTCCTGCCCAACAGCAGCACCAACACCCACAACAACACCAACACCAACATAACACAACCACCACCACCATCATCACAATGGGCTGCTTTTTGTCTCGTTGCTCGCGTGTCGTCGGTGACGACGACACCCTCCCTGCCGCCCGCCCGGCAGTCTTGCCGGTGCCTGCCTCCTCTCCCTCCTCCCGCCTCCCAACGCCGCCCATGTCAAGGGTGGCGTCGCCAGCGCCAACTGGTTAGGGGCCAGTTGAGACGCCGGTGGCCGAGGCCACTAAAACCTTTGTCCCGCCCTCCCTGACCCGGAGGAGTTTCCGCGCGCCATCGAGCGCAACAACTGTGGTCTTCTCGCTGGTGCATGGCACCACCACCGCCGCCGCCTCCCCCGTTGCCTCGCGGGTGCCATCCGGCGCCAGCGAGTGGTACTCGGTGGTGTGCTCCTCGGAGTCGTCTTCCCGGGCGTCTTCGGGCGCTGCGGGGTTGTCTTTTGGTGCAGCGGGGGCGTTTTCTCGGGTGTCTTCCCGGGCACCTTCGGGTGCTGCGGCAGTGTCGTTGGGGGTGTCTTCCCGGGCACCGTCGGGCGGTGCGGGGGCGTCTTCTCGGGTGTCCTCTCGGGCACCGTCGGCGGCCGTGGAGGGGCGTGCTCCTGGAGCACAACAAGAGGAGTAAGTATCCCGAGCCTATAACGCCCTTTGTCTTTTGTTCCGCAAACGGCATGCTGACATAAGCCCTCACCAGAGTTGACACGATCCTGGCCGCGTACACAAAAGCACGTGACCAGGCGCTTGCAGAGGGCCTGGACCCCAACGACATCGATGTCATGTACATGGACATCCTCAACTCTCTCCTCTCTTCCTCCTCCCAACAACCATAGCAACCAGCTATGGAGGCCGCCAAAGAGCTCCTGAGGACGGCTGTGCGGACCTTTTTCACACACCCCAAACAAATCCTCATCATCGACGCCATTCTCCTACACTCTGTGCTGCAAATGGATGATCTGAATCTCCTGCTACAATCACAACCCAAAGACATCCGAGCACTGCTGAACCCTCTCCGCAACGCACGCCTGATCGCCACCGGAGCAAGAGCTGAACAAAAAGTCACTGGCGCGAGACCGTCTTCTCGAGAATACTACTACTGTCCGTTCCATCCTGCGATCGACGCGATCAAATACAAGATTGCCAAGCTGCGCAAGAAAGTCGAGGCACTCTACCAGCAAGATGAGAACACCAAGCGGAAAGACTGGCGCTGCCCTCGCTGCAAAGCTGAATATGAAGAGCTCGACATCCTTGACAAAGTCAACGAGGACGGCTTCTACTGCGACAGATGCGGTGCCACCCTTGCACAGAACGAGCAGGCAGCACGGACAAACATGGACAGAAGCAACCACGAGAAGATCCGCAAGCTGAACGACCAACTCAAGAAATTCGACGCCATGATCCTCAAGATCGACCGGCAAGACATACCCGAAAACGACTTCCAGAGCGCGTGGGACAGAAGAAAATATGTTCCCCGCCCTCATGGCAGCGGACGGCAGGACACAGCCGAGACACAATACATGACTCTCAACCGACCGGGCCTGAACCTCAAGAAACACGGACAGCCCGAGCTCGTGAAATCAGAAAACCTCACCGTCAACCTCACGACGAGTGAAGACCAAGAGAGAGAAGAGGCCGAGCGGCGTGAAACCAGACGCAAGCAGCTCGCCCAGCAGAACCAGCTACCAGACTGGATCACAAACACACTACACAACAACAGCAATGCCTCCACATCTGATCTCGGTGAAGCAGGAGCAGTCGCCAACGGCACTGCCATGGCACCATCAGAAGACTCTGGCGCTGAAGACATGGACAACGAAGACGAAGGAGACTTTGAGGACGTCGAAGTGGACGCACCTGCTCCTGTTGTCGGCCTGAAGAGAGAACACAGCGTCGCATTCCAAGACGACAGCGATGACAACGAAGACTTTGAAGATGCCGTTTGATGACAACGAAGACTTTGAGGACGGGGTTTGATGACGACGAAAGACTTTTGGGGACGGGGTTTAATGACTTTACGAATTTCTTTTCTCTGCGGCTTTCAGTTCGGATTGGGATAGACTTTTGCTTTTAGTTCGGGTTTCGGTATTCACGTTGGCGTTCAAAGAGGGACACGGCATGGGATGGGATACGGGAATTCAGCGCAACAATCATAGGTGGCGCCAGAGCGCCAGAGCGCTTCTTCATGTACAACAGAGAGGGATTACAGAACCCTAATGTCATGATGCATACAACTTTGTTCGTTGTCGCTGAGATCGTTGCTGTAGACCTCTTGACTTTGGGATAGCGTCTTGCCAGCCACCTTCTCGCTGCCCACCTTCTCGCTGCCCACCTTCTCGCTGCCCACCTTCTCGCTGCCCACCTTCTCGCTGCCCACCTTCTCGCTGCCCACCCTCTCGTTGTCCACCTTCTGTTTATCCTGCTCCTCGCCATCCACTTCCTCGCCATCCACTTCCTCGCCATCCACTTCCTCGCCATCCACTTCCTCGCCA
>NW_006913045.1:422825-582410 GCF_000585515.1 Cladophialophora yegresii CBS 114405
TCCTCGCCATCCACTTCCTCGCCATCCACTTCCTCGCCATCCACTTCCTCGCCATCCACTTCCTCGCCAGCTACCTCCTCTTCGTCATCATGAATTGATAGAGAGTACACGATCCGCTACTGTGCCTCCCTGAGTAGCACATACCACCATCACGCCGAAGGAAACGACGCATAATATACGGTTTACCCTCGCATCGTCGACCGCGCCTCACTGCCATGACGGCACGAATCCCATAAGCACTGCCATTGACCTGCACCACGGTGACCTACCACATATGACACAATTCGCATCATTCATAACATGACACATATAAATATTAGAATCGCTCACGGATGTGTTGAATAGTATAGTATACTCCATACGCTATGCTGATGCAGAGGAAGATCCCTTCCCTTGTTCCCTCCCTCCCTCCCCTCCGGTTCTCGACCCCCGCATTGTAGTACAGTACCGCAATCTACTGGAGCGTACTCCCTGCCACCTGCGCATGAGCAACAGGCAAGCAGTGCTCACTCGCCTTCTCCGTCTGAGCCGCTGTCTCCTGCTGAGGTCTTTCGTCCCCGTTCAAACGCACACAGGATTCTTCCCGTTCTGTTTTCCCATTCTGCCTCTGCATTCCGATCTTCCTTCTTCCACTCAACTCGTGGAAAATCAACTCGTGGACAAGCACCTCTCAGACCACTTCTACCGCCCCAAGTCAAACACTTCCCGTCACCGCCCCAACAACAGCCCCAAAATCCACCCACCAACCCACCAAACAAGCAACCCCCCCGCGACAACCACGCCCGCGACTTTGAGCACGGCAACCCGATCCCCTTGCCTCGCCATGCGCGTGAGCCGGCCCGCACTCCCCCGGATATTCGTACTCATGCTGCTAAACACCTCGTTCGTCGAGTCCAGCGTCTCCTGGTTGCGCGCGTTGTCGTAGATGTCCAGCGTGATGTGTTTGAGGGCAGAGGTCTTTTGGCTGAGCGAGCTGAGGAGGGCGTTGTTCTGTCTGTGGGGGGCGGTAATGTTAGCTGGGAGGAGAGGAAGGGAAGGCGCCGCAACGTGTACAAAAGCGGAGGATGAGGCACACACGTGCGCGCGCAGGTGTACTCCGTATGTATCATGATTGGGAGAGGGACGTGAGGCGGTCGAGGAGGGACTTACTCTTCGCGCGCGTAGTCGGCCATGCTGGGTGTGCGATATGTAGGCTGGTGTGATGTGTAGTCTGTAGTCTTTCTTGCTTGTACCTGCGGTTGCGGTTGTGATTGTGACTACCAAATTCCTGCTCTTGCGCTGCTCTTGGTTGGGGGTGTTTTGCTCTCGCGCCGATGCTCTCGATTGAGGATGTCTTGCTCTTGCGCTGGCGCTCTCGGTTGGGGGTGTTTTGCTCGTCTGCTCTCGCGCTGATACTCTCCCTTGAGGTATCCTGCTCTTACGCTGATACTCTTTGTCGCGGTTGAGGGTATCCGGTCCTTGCGCCGATGCTCTCGACTGTCGGAGTGAATGCGGGTATGAGTGTGATTCTGATTGTGTACGCGGTCGTAGCGATCTCGTGCAGAGCGGTGGAAACAGTTGCCTGAGCCTGCCTTGCTTTTGTAGATAGCAGAGCAATACGGAGTATCGTGTACTCGAGATGTCCGCGATGAGTGAGCCCTCGAGAATATGAGGCTGCGGGCTGGGAGATCAAGCTTGCTTCATTCAGTGCCTTCAAGACTTTAGAGTTTCGAGAACGGTTCACGGTCAGTGATGTTTAGAAGTTCTGTCCGATTGTGAAGGTGGACTCGGTTACTCATGTGGTGACTGCGGGAGGAGAATCAGGCGTGAATCGGTGGTCAGTCTCAGTCTCACGGGGACACAGTTGGATGGCAGTACACGGGACGGCAGGAAGATGTCATAATGCCTAATTAGCCGCTGCTGAAGCGAGCAGCACCTCAAACCGACCAATTCATCTCAATGTGGACGAATACAGTTATCACGTTGGCTGTCACATACTAAGCAGCATGTTTCAACATCTCACATCGTAATGGCCTGCAAAATAGGTGATCGTGTCATTGCTTGCTTCGAAGTTATCCGTCATACCCATATATATTCCCCAATCTGCTCGCTATGCTAGAGGTCAACAAAAGAAAGCGCTTCAAGCCGTCATTTTCAAAGCTCGAAGGCTCTGAGGCCATATCGTTCCTCGGAACAACCAGCTACCTTTGCGCTGGATATACCCAGATAAATAACCCCTACTCTTTCAAAGCTCGCCAAGTTATCACCACATGTCATCATCATCTTCGTGCTGCTGTGCTTGTGGATTCGCCTGATAGTGTTGTTGGTTGTACCCAGCCGCACTGCCCCCATGTGATCCACTGCTTTCCACCGATTGCTTGCTTCCTCGAGAGCTAGGCCGCGAAACTCCAGCATCGAACTCGTACCCAGACGTATCATTGCCCATGTCCTGTTGAGCGGCATATTGTTGCTCGACCGGTGGCTGCTGTTGTTGCTGGGCCTGTTGCTGTAAAAGTATTAGTGCCCGTTCATCGGTGTCGATCGAGAAACTCACCTGTTGATACCGCTGGTACTGGACATACTCATCCGGCTGATGAGGCTGGTCCTTCTGCTGCTGCTTTCGTTGTTGCTTCGCACTCGTGGGTAGATTCATCTGTGGGTGCATCTGCTGGACTTTCGCCAAATAACTGTACATGAAATTACTGAGCAGCACCTGCGAATATAGTGCTCGGCGAGGGTTGGCGAGCTTGATGTGCGCCATGCGGTAAATGGCTCGTTCTTCAAGGATTGAAAATCGCGTCCAGTTATAATCAATGTCGGGTTTCAGTTCTCGATATGGCGGCTCGGGTGAAAGCCCTCGGTCGCGATGCTTTTTCGAGCTGTCTTTGTCCCCCTTGGCCTTCTTGCCTCCAAAGATGGAGGAAAATAGACCCTCTTTCTCCTTTTTGTCGCTGCCTGATGCTTTACGTTGGCTTTCCTTCTTGCGCTCCTCGTCGAACTTCAGGTGCTCGCGATCCAGGACCAGACTTTCTCGCCCCTTGCCACCGCCGTCGATGGATGTCTGGAGCACGTCAAGGCGGGTATTGTCGTGCGTTTGAGGCGGTTTCAAGATTTTAGCCTTAGGCTTCTCCGGCTTCTCCTTGTCGCTGTCTTCTTTGCCCAGAAGCCAACTCCAGCCAGACTTCTTAGTCTCTTCCTTCTTTTT
Source organism: Cladophialophora yegresii CBS 114405 (assembly GCF_000585515.1). Taxonomy (NCBI): domain Eukaryota; kingdom Fungi; phylum Ascomycota; class Eurotiomycetes; order Chaetothyriales; family Herpotrichiellaceae; genus Cladophialophora; species Cladophialophora yegresii. Next base: position 426,010 of record NW_006913045.1, read on the forward strand.
GTGATCGGCTCGCTTGTCAACGGTCAAAGTTGGAATAAAGGACAGATTACTTGTATTTGTGTCGTTGCCAGGCAGAGGTGATGGTTGTTCAAGGCTGAGTGACGGTCTGTTCGGAGGAGGCATCGTGTTTGGTGATGGCGATCGTGGAGCGATTGAGGGCAAGGAGCCCTTGGAAGGCAGGGGCGGCCTTTGCGGTGATTGAGCCCTGCTCCTGGTATCTTCGCGCGAGGATACTCGTTCCGGATGGCGCATTGGTTGCTGCACGGTAGGAGAGGCCATCGATGAGGAGCGCGGCGGCTGAACAGCTATCTGGGGGCTTTCCGGTGGTGGTGGAGTTTCCACTATCTGTGGTACAGGTGCAGGCTTGCGCTCGAAGGATGTGATTGTCGAGGGCGGCGACTTTGGTGGAGGTGGGGACTTTCGCATGTCTGGCATGCTCGCTGTGCTTGTCCGTCTTGAATCATCAGGCCCGAATACAGAGTCCAGAGTAGTCGGTACAGAGGAGCTTGGACTTGCTGAAGATGAAGCAGCCGGTCTCGAGAAATTCGTGGGTAGAGCCTTGGCTACGCTGGGTGTATACGAGGGGTCTTTCAGTGTTTGCGCCAGGTTCGGCACATCCATGGAAAGGTTTGGCAGCGGAGGGATGGCTGGAACATGGGCTTCGGGTGATTCGGGCCTGCTCTCCGAAGGACTCCCAGCTGCGGCTCGTCTTGCCGCGCGTTGAGCATAAGTCCCACGATCTCCTCTGACCTTGACACTCCCGCCTCGTCGGTAAGTGGTCCGTGTCGACCTTTTCAGGCTGTTTCCAGGCACTGAAGGCAGAATGATATCCCCAGTATCATCTTCGGATGAAGGATCCAAGCTTGTCCTTGACAAAGCCGCAGTATTTGAAACCAGGTTTTCCAGCTCTTGCAGGTTTGGGTCCTGTGGGTTCGTTCTTCGCGAAAGTGATCTCTTGCGCTCCAAACGGTCCGCTCCATCTTGATAACCCACAGAACTGTCGATTTGACGAGAGAGCATCGACTTCTTCCTGCGCAGACCACTGCTCCCTCCATCAGTACTGAGTGAACTCGACCTCGAAGATGTCGGACTTGTGAATGCAGATAGTTCACCGGACCGTCTTCGGATTTGCTCCGCCTTGCTCTCCAGAAACGTCTTAAATTCCTTTGGCGCGAGTTCTGGGTGTAGTCGAGCCGGAACCCAGAATAACCTGGACGAGTCATCTTCGCTGGACGCAGGGCTAGGCGCACTCGGCATGCCTGCTGCGTTAATCTGAGGCAGGTCCGGATCATCTGTGGCGCCCACATGCATCGACATGCGCCTCAATGCTTGTAGATTGCTCAGCTCTTGCGCCAGCCCAGCTGCACTGGACTCGTAGTCTATATCGTTCAAAGGAAAGGAAGAGGTAGCGGTGTCGGAGGGCGACCGCTCTCTCGAGCCGGCGGTCGGTGAAGGAGGCGTGTGATTATGGTTCTGGTGGTCCCAATGATGGCCCTGGCTAGGAGACGCCCGGGAGACACCGTTTGTTTGTTGGACAGCATTGTCGCTTGACATATCTCGAAAGGGCAGCTGCTTTCTCGGCATGGACGGCGTCCTTCTGTGAGCTAAATCGTGTTGCGTATGATTGCCATTGATTTTACTCGGTGACTGAGCACTCGCATGGTGATGTGAACTGGAGTAGTGACCGGAGGGGCGAGAGTCGTGGTCAGAATCATCGTCGTAGAGGTAGCCGATTGTCTCGGTGACATGGTGATTTTCATCACTTATCGACAACTGGGGCAGGTGCCCCCTTTGGCGAGCAGCGAAGCTCGCACCTGTGTCTCGGCTCCGGATTGAAGTCTGGCAAGAGTCACTGTGTCAGTCACTTCTCCCTCTGATACTCCTGCTGCCATATCTGAGTCGGGGACGAACCTGCATCGAGCGGACCGGAAGCCGCTAGGTCTCCCGAGCCTAATGGTCCTTTTTAATTGTATGCGCTTCGATTAGCAGGCGGTAGCCTTTCCTCCTCTCCCACCTCCTGCGCACAATCGCAGGCAGGTTCGTGCTCCCGGAAGGGCCCCTACGATCATCGGGCTGCGGTCTTGTGGAGATGGGTAGTCAGGGGAATCGAGAAGTACTGATCAAGGTCGGGCGACTGTCGATAGGGTTTTGTAGCGGCGGGAGAGCGATTCTGGTGTACTGTGTGCGAAGGTACAGCAACTGAGATCATCGAGGCAAACGCGAAGACGGCGACTGTGCCATGTGGTGCTGTGCTCGAACCGGGCACGGGAACAGCTGAAGACACGGATAAACAACCGCCGTTGACAGGTTAGACACGCCTGTGGTTACTCGGAGCAGGTGTCAGTCTTCTAAATGCAGATGCAGATGCAGACGTCGTGGTCGAGCCAGGAGGATGGTGCAGATGGGATCATAGTCCAGGGAACAACGCAAGCAGCCGCGCTCCTGTCACCCAATGGTGGATTGGTGGAATTGCAAGCCCGTATCCCTGTTGGATTGACGGCTGTGCCTTGATCAGTGGCGCTGATTGCCTTGCCGTCATTCGCCCATTGCAATTCTCCTTATCCGCCAAACCTCCACTCGTCGTGCTATCAAGGGCTCCTGAGGGCAGTAAAGGGCCAATTATATATTGACTACTCGTATCGTCGTGCGTGACTGCGTGCTGTGTTTTGCTATCTAGATGCTATCGTGTGCAAACACCAACGACATGTGTTCATTCTTCATCGCCACTTCCCCTCGTCAAAATCTCGCCTGGCGCACATCGTCACCGGGACCTAACAGTGAGATCTAACCCCATGGGTTATCAAATGGATCAGAGCCGCCGCCAAAGCCACCACTGGGCTTTGATGGGGGAGCAACCGGTGTTTGTGTCGTGGATGCTGATGCCCATCCTCCAAAATCTTCATCCGCCGTGACAGACGCTTGCCGCGCTGGTTTATTGTTTGACGGGATCGGCTCACCCCATCCTCCAGCAATATCATTAGGCGTAATACGTGATGGTACTTTTCCTAGCTCCACCTTCGGCTGCGCTGGCTTCGAGGGCGCCGGCTCCGGTGCTCCCCACGGACTGCTATCAGCGCCTGAAGACCAAGGGTCAAACATAGATGAACTGCTTGGCGGGACAACCGGTGCTTTGAATGGTTGTGACGCAGGATTGGGGGCCGCCACTGGTGCTGGCTGGGCAGATAGATTGAAAGGTGAATCGAATGCCGACTTGCTGGTTGCGGGTGATGTAACTTGGGGAGCTGGCACTTGAGCGGGAGCCGGAGCGGCCTTGGGAGGGGAGGCAGGCGTAGAACTGGTAAACCCCCCGAAGTCGTCTGCAGCGAACAGATCAGCAGGGATTGACGGAGCAGCGGGCTTTGGTGCAGGGGCTGCCGCTGTTTTTGGGGGCGGTGCTCGTTGAGTAAAAGAGAAATCCAATCCGTTCAGAGCTGACGGTGATGTGACTGTTGGCTTGACGGCAGGCGCCTTGTATGGTATGCTGTCGAAAAAGCTGCCTCCACTCAGAGGAGGTGGAGACGTAACTTGAGGCGCAGAAGGAGTTGCTGTGGATCCCACGACAGGGCTGGTCATGCTCCCAAATCCGGAAAATGCAGATGATGGCTGTGGAGCAGGAGGTTTTGCGGTGGTAGCATTCGTGCCGGGAAAGCTCAATCCACTGAACGCATCGGCGAGTCCACCAAACGCATCTTGCTTTGCAGCTGGCATGGATGGCATTCCACCAAAGGAGGGCTGCCGATCGTGCTGGGCCTGCGGTGCTGGTTGAGGCTTAGGTGCACTCGAGTATAACGACAGAATAGAATTCTTCAGGTCTCCTCGGCTGTTTGTACCGGTTGTGGGATTAGAAGCCGCGCTCGAAGGGCGCCCGATGCCAGCGGTGGATGAGCCACCGAAGAAGTCCAACCCAAGAAGAGAGTCTTGTGGTTTGGCTGCAGGTCTGGCAGCTGGAGCCGGAGGTGGTGGACCAGTTCGTGTTGGCCTGGAGGCTGGAATATCTGCCGTGCTTGGTCTGGCCGGTGGTGGTGTGAAGTCGTCAAAGAGATTCACATTGGCCGCAGGAGCAGGCTGCGGTGGTGGCTGGCTTGGGGCCTGTCGCTGAGAAGCCGATCTTTCAATCTTGGCCTTCTCCTGAACAATGCTGAGCGGCACATTATCATCTCCCTCAGCATCTAAGGTCGAGGGATCGGGCATGGGACCATCCATCACCCATCTCTTGGACTCGTACTTGGTGCGGATGAAGTTCTCGATCTTGGCCTCGGACGGCACGTGCCCTGGAGCCAGCTTTGCCTCCCAATACTTGTTCGCTCTTGCGTTACCCCATTTGAGCACACTCTGGAGTTGCTCGTCTGTCCACGCATCTAGATCCACCGATTTGACCCGGCTGATATGAGTGCCCATGCCTCGGTGTATTCCTGAGCAGCGAATGCAGACAAAGACTCCCAAATTCCAACTGGCCCATCGTGGGTGTTTGTTCCTTTTGCAGTCTGCGCACATTTTGTTTCCTTCAAGTTTGACCAGGGCTTTGAGGGTCTGGGCATTTTGAGCCGCCCTGTCATTGCCCGGTCGGCGAGACATTGGAACTTTGTAGAAATATCAATGGGAAGCGGCAGGACTTGCGGGAGGAAGGTGAGCTCCGTCACATTGGACGGCCGAGTGGAAGGACTGGTTCCGAGACGCGAATCCGAGGCCAAAAGTCCACTTCAAGTGCTGTGAGAGGGTGTGGTGTTGAACCGCATCTGCGATGACGGCCAAGTTCCAAGTGGCTCCTTCAGGTCGAGTTGAAAAGACACGCCCTTAGTCAGCAGGTTTCTAGTCACGTGCACTTGCAACCTGGGGCTATTTGGACATTCTGTCTGTTACCAATTCTGTCCTAATACAGGTATCTGACTTGTTGCCTTTGGCGTTACCACCTCGACCCCTTTGTCTGCCTCTTGCTGCTCTTCGGAGACTCCGTACGGCATCTTCCGCCTCCCCGCAGTGGCAGATCTTCAAAGTTATCGCTATCCATGATCTAACCGAATCGTTGTTCACGAGACGATCAAGATATGAAGGAGACATTTCCCGGTAATGAGATCTGACGGGAGACCAGATCCACGAGCCTTTGCGTGCCTCTTTCGCTGCCACGGCAGCTCTAGCAGATACACCAGATTCGTCGTAGAATCAAATGCATCAGTGGTAGGTAGCAAGCTCTCGTGGCTTTGCGCGGGAAACCGGCGCAAAAGGACCATGTTCTCCTACACAATCGGTGACACTCGTGACACTCGTGACACTCAGGGAAAGATCTCGTGTCCACCGCCTCCGTCGAGATCACTATCCGCATCGGTGTCCAAACAAACCCTCCTAGTCCACATGCTGATACACATGCTGATACGACTTGACCCAGTCCAGTGTGTTGCTAGCCTTACCTAATGCAGTCATCAGATTACCATCAGGTTTCGGCCACATCAAGACATCAGCACCGCGCTCCCAGACTGTCCATTTCCGGATACAGTCGAAATGAGATAACCGCCGAAGATCTACTTACCACAGCACTCGGAACGTAAAAGAAAGGCGGCCAAGGTCAGCATGGTCCCGATGAGATCCTGCCTTCTGTTTAATCGGGCGGAGGCATTACGCATGCCGTGGACTACCGCCGTGTGAGCGTGTGCGTGCAGGGTGCGCGAATGCTCCTCCACCAGTGGAAACCATCCTCGCATTGACCAGATCAGCCTTCGTACCGCAACGATCGAGTTGACGCTTACATTCGGTACTGTGTACGGATATCAAGAACCAGTCATGCAAGCACACCTTATAAACTCACTCTAGACGAGATTGAATTTCATGTGGCACACCGTTTCTTTCATTTCACCCATCAACCCAAACCTCCAGCACTCGTGCAACAGGAGCGCAGCAACCTCTTCCCAGGCCCTTCGTACTCTCCGGATGATGCCTCATATACAGCTCAACGTCATTGTCGCTGGAGGAGGAATTGCCGGGTTGACGGCCGCATTGGCCCTGCGAAGGCAAGGCCACGCCGTCACCGTTGTGGAATCCTCGGCGTGGCTGCGAGAGGCCGGTCTGGCGGTGGCGGTTCCTCCCAACGCGACTCGCACACTTATCGGACTGGGTATCGACCCCAAGCAAGACGCCAAAGCCGCGGCGCTCCGAACCTCCCTAGAATACCACTTCCTCAGCAAGGACGCCTCCCCGAGATTCGGCGAAAATGGAGACAGCTGTCCGCTTACATGGGCCATCAGAGCCGCTGCTTTACATCTCCAGGACTTGTTCTTCCTGGCCCATCGCATTGACCTGCATGCTGCTCTCAAGGACAAATGTCTCCATCCCGCAGGCCCTGACAAACCGGTTGACGTCCTCCTGTCATCACGAGTTGTCGGCTGGGATACTGCAGGCAGCATCAAGCTACAAGATGGGAGCGACATGCACGCCGACCTCATCATTGCAGCCGATGGCATACACTCAGTTGCCCACGAAGCGGTCCTAGGCCACCGAGTCCCTGCCATCCGCAGCGGTGTGTCCACTATCCGATTCCTGCTCAAGACGGAAGACATCTTGAACGATCCCGCGACAGCCCCTATCATGGACGATGGGCCCGGCTGCTTCACATTCTACGTCAACGCGGATCGCTCGACCTATCTGCTCCGTTACCCGTGTCACAAGTGCGCAGGCCCTTCCCAGCCCGAGCCTCTCTGTATACAAAAAGCTAACAGTGTCATAGCGACGAGATGCAGAACTTTGGCGCGTATAATACCGTCCCATAAGCCAACCAGTCCGTGGTGGGCGGAAAGGTCAGCCGCGCCCATCTAACCGAAAGACTCAGCACTTTTCCGCCCGCCATCCAAGCCCTTGGCCACAAAGCCGACGAATTCGTCTATGACTGGAAGATCGCCGACCGCGAACCTCTACCATCATACCAGAAAGGTCGGCTGGTGCTGGTTGGAGACGCCGCCCATCCCATGTGGCCTCGCCAAGGCCAGGGGGCGGCCCAGTCGATCGAAGACGCAGCCACGCTAGGCATGCTGATGAGCCAGCTGGAAGACAAGGCCGACATCCCGGAACGCCTGGCGCTATATAACGAGCTGCGCGTGCCGAGGTCGTCGATCGTCCAGCAATTGTCCCACTCACGCGAGCAGGCCCGTCAGGCCCAAAGCCCCGGAGACGCGGACGAGCTGCCTCTGTCGGAGGAGTTCTTGGCTGTGTTTCGAAAGTTCTTACCGGGCACAAGTCCTCCAGGTATGTCCCATAGTCACCGAGCAGTGGCCACGCAATGAAAGTTTGGATGCTAAAGCAGAGTGCAGATGATTACATCCAGCTGTCGCGCTGGATGTGGGGCCACGACTGTAAGCAGGAGGCGGAGGCTCTGCTGACTCGCTCCAAACAGGTACGATACTGTCCAATCCGATGGGCAGGTAAACAGGTAGGTACGTTGGTGAGAAAACGGGTTACCAGGTGGAACGGACCAGTCAAAGCGAGTTCACGGTTTCTGAGTAAGGGGCTCCCACATTAAAGCACGTCGAAACATCTCCTTTTTACTACGCACAAATCTATAGTACTTAGCAACGATAAATAGCGGTCCTGGGCTACAACATGCGGTACTTCAGTGTTCCCCGGGCAAGGCATTGCATCGGTTCCTATCGCCACGAGACTTTCAAGATAGAAATGTACGGTGTTGCACCTCATAGCGGCCGCACGGCCTCGTGTCCCATGCTCAAAGCACTCGCGACGATCGCAGACGACAGCACACCGCAGCACGGACACGAACACCACTTCCATACACTCTACAATTGGTTCCATCCACTCAAGTTTTACCTCGTGTACTCGATTGATAGTCATGCTTTGCAGTGCACATTCACCACAACGAGGCATGTCAAGATGTCCACGGCTCCGCGCCACACATCTATAGCCTCATAGACTCGCATCGTCAGCCCCATCTTCTTTTCAAGGTATCATTTCGCCCCGCCATTCCCATTGGCCTCGCCCTCCTTCTCGTTTTCATGAAACCTCAAACTAACACTATTGACGCAATGCCTCTCGTCTGTCGGCGTCGGATACCCCTCGCCCTTGAACACATGCCCGAGGTGGCCCCCGCAGTTTGAACACACAATCTCCGTCCTCTCCATGCCGAACGTGCGGTCCGTATGCCGCGTGACCGCGCCGGGCAGGGAATCAAAGTACGCGGGCCACCCGCAGCCGGACTTGAATTTGTGGTCGGCCTTGTACAGCGGCGCGCTGCACGCCGCGCAGGCGTACACGCCCTGCGAGGGCATGTGTTTGTCGTATTCGCCCGTGAAGGGGGCCTCTGTGCCCTTTTCGCGAAGGATGCGGAATTGTTCTGCACAGACGTGCCAACCCACGTTAGCATAGAACACCAGTGAGATAAATCATTTGACTGCTACGCTCCGCTCCGCTCCGCAGGATCACCCACCTTTATTCAACACGGCGCGCCACTCGTCGTCGGAGCGTGTGTCTGGGTACGACATCTTGGAGGATGAGCTACTCGTAGTGGTCCCGAATAATGCGCCCAGGAATGGGATCGAGGGCATAGAGCGCAGGACTGTTGCGCGGTGGGCTTGGGCTTGCGAGATGGTGTGCGTCGAACCCCGCAGAGGGTGCTGGAGGAACAGGCGGTGGGCTGTGGCGTTGCTGAGCGTGTAGAGCGTGCGCACGATGTTGGGGAATGATGGGACGCGCATGGAGAGGAGAGGATATATACGAAGTAGCAGAATAGTAAGAAAAGAATCAACTCGAAGAAAGTGAGTGAGCGTATTTGAGCTGGGCGGCCACTGCGGCGTATCCGCGCGGACAACGGTGATGCAATCGAAAGCCCGTGGCTCATATGATTGGTGCGCGGGGCACATGATTCTGGAATCATGCGTTAGCGAGACGAGGCTGAAGATTCTCATGCAGCCCGCACGCATAGCCCTGCGAACTACCACAGTATTTGGAATAGGCCGCAGAGGAGCAGCAAGGAGACACCTCAGCGTATACCGCAGAGGCGCGCACTCCCCATTACGTCGGTGGGTAAATGAACACTTCTATTCAGCGACTGGCCTTGCCTGTGACAATCAACTCTCCGTGGCCGATTTCGACTTTCCAGCCTTCCCGGATGAGCATCTTGCTCACAGCTGGCCCAATCCGAGGCGCTTGGTTCTTGCTATGGGTACCGAGTCCAGTCACTATTCTGTAGCCGGCTCTAGCAGGACCACCGCCTCCAGTGGCATATTTTGCATCGCCTAGGCCATCCCACCAGCTTTGGGTTTTGGCGCTCGCAATGCGGACTGCATCTTGCACGCTCACGCCGTGAAGGTCCAGCACCGTTGCCGAAGACTGATTTGATACAAGGGCATCTGCTTCTGCAGCATGTGCTAACTTGGCCGCTTTCAGTTGTTCGTGCGCCACTCCGGAGTAGTATGCTGCCGCTCCTCCAAAGAGCGGATTAGACTTGCTTTTCTTGTATGCAGCAGATGCTTGGCCGAACGTCTGACCGGCGGCTATTCTTTGAGCCGATGCAGACGCACGGGGCTGTGCGCTGACAGAAGTCCACTTCGAGCCTGATGGCGTTTGGAATGGCTCGTTCTCTTTGAGGTCAATGGGGATGTACTGGGCGACGTCGTACAGCTTGCCAGGCTTCGTTGTGTCGTCGACGGCGGTCATGGCTTCCAGCAGTTCCTGGGCTGCCGAAGGAATGTTCCGTGCCAACGAGAGCAACCCGCACAGTTGCGGTATTGGGACGTGCTCGTACCGATGCCGAAATTCAGCGATTTGAAGGTCGATTATGTCATTGCTGTCCGAAGTTTTATTGGATTCGGCAGCTTCCTTAGTAGCTAACGCACGAATCGTACTTGACAATCGGGCCCCATTCAAATGGTATTCCGATCGTACTGTCTGCGGATGGAGTTTCGTCCTCGAGCAGATAAATTCCACATCTTCGGACATCGTAGACCAGACATTGACTGGAGTCCGTTCCGAGTTGTACAGTGAGGAGGAAGCCGAGCTTGCGCGTGACGAGTCGTTCGTCCGAGGTTTCCGTTTCTTCCTGCCTTTACGGGACGACTGCATTTCTTCGGCGAAGCCATCGACACCCTTAGGGCCAGACAATTCTTCGGGCTCTTCTTCATATCCCTGCTTAAGAAATGAAAGGTTGAGTAACTCGTCGGTGGCCTTGTCCAGTGAGCCGTCGTGACTAGCGAGGATACTGGTCAATTCGCGCCTGGGTATGCCTGGGAACATGTTCTCCAGCCATGTCGTCTTCTGCCCCTCCGAAGAGTCGTGCAGACCTTGTCCTAGGCTGCCTGCGTCGCTCGTTCTCGGCTCGGAAAGACTGGTCGTTACGCTCGTGACACCGTTTGAGAAGGATTGTTCCGGGCTCGACCTAGACGTGTTGATCGTATCTCTGACTTGCGTGGTGGCGCCAGTACCCGAGGGATCGAATCCTGTGTCTTCTTGCTCCAACGCGCCGACTGCCAAGTCATCGAGAACTGTTATCAACGCTGCTTTGTGCTCAGGGAGCGTATAATCCGATGCTATCGCATGAAAGAGAGCCTCGTCAAGTGGTGGGCAGTACATTGCCCGCAGAGCCTTGGCCGTTCGTTAGCGACTGGGAGCACCTCGATCTCCGGTGCGTCTTACCTACCTCCAGCTCCATGACATGAGATTCCATTTCGCCCATGCTGGCAACTGCCCGCCTATCATGTTTGATCAGCGAGAAGGCGATCCTGCGACTGGTGATGTTTCATAGGATGGTGAGATATTTGTGGAAATAATAGATGGCGGCAGGAACATGGCGAGAGCGTCTGAGGCAGTTGAGCAAATGTAAAGATCATTAGGAAGTGACATGTAACTTAATTAAGATGATGCACGTCAACATCGCAGGAACCGGGATCGTGAAGATCACCAAGATCGTGGGCTCGCTTACATAACCTTGCTGCCCCGCTAGTGCCACCTGCCGCCTGTAGATCGCGAGCAGTGTGAAGACAGTGATGAGTTCACAGTGCTTTTGACGCAGCTTAGCGAGAATACTAGATCCTAATCATGGCATCTTCGCGTCGCCCCGTCAAGTTCAAAGAACAATTGAGGCCAACCACGACTTGGCTGCCGTTCCAATGCCTCGATCTTTAACTGTGCCTAGTGCTCGTCCGCTTCATTCATCTCCTTGATCGCACCCATCAACTCAGTCGCATCGAGGTAAACTTCATAAAACTCGGCTAGGAGATCCTCCCCTTCTCCTGGGCTTACGAACCGGATGTTACTGGCAAAGTCGACGTCGATCTTGCGTCCATTCTTCAACTTATACCACAAGCTGCCATTCACAATGACTTCCTGCTTGCCCTCTCCGGCGCCGCCGGCCAGCACGAAGCATTTGCCGAGAGTATGCTCGAGATCCACGACGGGGCCGTTCTCGGGATGGATCATGGCGTCACGAAAGGCACGGATGGCTTCACGACCCGTCGTGGTGCTGCCGAAGACTAGTTGACCTTCGGTGGGGTGGAAGAGGTTGAGGCACTCATTCTTCGAGTGTGGGTCGTCCCATGACTTGAAAAACGCCGGAAGTTGTTTGTCCAGCGGAGAGGGAATGGCGGATTGATTGGCAAAGGTGTAGTTGTCGTGGGAGCCCATTCTGGTTATACTGCTTGTCGACTCAACCAAGTTGTACTGATCATCTACGTACAGAAGATGTTGAGAAGAGGCTTTCAGGTCCAGGCCTCGATGGCTATGTATAAAGAACGGCCAAGGAGATGGTCCCCTCAAAATGTGGGGTAGGATACGAGGTTCGTATAATCGATTGCCGGGTCATTACGTTAGATCGAGGTAGGGTAGAGAGGTCAAGAATTGCCCGTTTCAAACATTCATTTGTATTCATCAGATTCATCAACTCGGAGAGCAGACCATGCAGCGCTCTATCCATAATGTGCGATCAAACGACGTGTGCTCGAATGCGTCCCCAAATTTCGCGCTGGGTGATTCAACCATAGTCTATACTTCCTTCCAAGAATACCCTTTCCTGCCCAACGCTTCGGGATCAGGCGTCTTCATGGCGTTTTTATCCGCAAAAGGGTCGTCGGAGTCTTCGTCGATGTCCGTATCGCTCTCAACGTCGCTTTCAATCTGCTTTGCCCGCCAGTTCTTTGAATTTGGTGCTGGTCGTGGCGGCGGCATCGCTATGCTCTGCGGCGCTGGTCGAGGAGGTTTTGGTGGGCCAGAGATGCTCAGTCCGGCGACTAATTTCTCCGCGTCTTTGGTGGCAGACGCTTCACTCTTCGCTGCGATTCGACTGAGATGTTGTGCCTCTTCAAGCTCGCTGTCCGAATCGTCGTCCACCGATTTGTCCAGCACTTCAAAGGCCATAAGAGCATTGACTAGCTCTTCATTGGCGTGGATCAACCCGCCTAAGAACTCCTCGGTTTCCACGAACTGGATATATCGCAGAATTTGCCGTCGAAGCTGTTTGCATGTTTCAAAACGTTTCATCACCTCGGGATTGTTCGACACTCGCTCAGACTCTCGGTTGACTAACCTTAGGGCATTATTGAGGTTGGTGGAGGCTACCGAGGACGCTGCAATAGACTGTAGAATATTGGGCTTCTCCCTCTCCAAGTTGAAGGCTATAACTCCCTTGTTCTTGGCCTTTTTGTCTTTTTTCACCTTTTTGGGCGAAAACGTCGAGGACTCGCCAAGGGCCACTGGAGACGGTTGCTTGCGTAGCGTCGTGGGACTGGGCGACAGACCGGGTCTCTCATTGCTATCAGACCGAGCCCTGGCTATCATCAACTCCTGTTCTCTGGCAACCTCCTCTTCCGTTTCTCGGAGGACACGGCTCTGCTCGCGCCGTTGCTGTACCGGTTTGTGCGTCTTGGGGAGTTGATTGTAGAGAGACTTGGCGCCTTCCAAGCCAGGATTGAATTTGGCGCTGGCAACCCATTGGCCAAAAAGGTCTTTGCACTTCTTCCGGACCTCTTGATCCGAAGTTGGGTCGGCAGCCGCTATCCGCAGACGCTCCAGGAGAGGCCCGTCGGACAGCAGTGCGCGTTGTACTCTAGTTCCACCATTCTGCAGGATACCGTCAAGGATTGTGAGAGCGCGCAGCTGCCGGTGGACATTGCCGTATTTCAGTTTCTTCCTCAAGGCTCGAGCCACTTCCTGGGGGCCAGTGCCTTGGAGCTTGACTACTTCGAGGAGGTCGGGGACGCCGGCGAGGTCATCTTCGTCGTAGACCTCAGAGGTCAATTGCTCGACATGGACCGAGATAGCAGAGAAGGGTTTCTTCTGTTTGTGATAGCGGTATCGAGTTGTTAGTTGATATCTCCTCCGTTGCCGGGCGCAACATGAGAAATGTAAAACGAGTGCGACAAAGCGCGCGTAGCCTGTTTTGTCTGGAAAGCGGCGAGTAACAATTTGAGGATATGGCTGGATGGGATAGGCATCGAACGACGTCCGTCGTTTCTTGCGACAGCAGTGTTCACACGTCCCGGCTTCCTGACAGTGTATCAGACCGTCCAGCTGATCAACACCGGGGTGCTGAGGGCTCTTAGGCCTTGGGAGGTCGGTGAACCCTGCATCAGGCGCACAGGCTGGTGTGTGCAGCAGCAGTATGGACATCGGAGGGAGCTTCATGGAGGAGGTATTTGGCGGGGTGGGTGATGCCGGTACAGACAGACGCGACGAACTCAAGACCAGGGGGGTGATAGGGAGTATATAGGGAAGGGAGGACTCACCGAGGCGGAGAACATGGTTATAGAGGGCCCATCTATGTCAGAGGCGTACGGAATGAGATTCGTGAAATTGGGGGAGTCGCGCATGAGGTGTGAACGGGTTGCGGTTCAAAGCAGACCAAGGCACGAACCAAAAAGGAAAGGCGCCGAAGCCAGCGAAGTCACCTGCGGAAACAAGCCTGGGTCCCCGTTCAGGTTTGGCGGGTCTAGCGGGTGCCACCCAAACAGCCCATCAGAGCCACAACATCACAGTCCGACCATCCTTCACCACCTTCTCACCTCCGTGTCACCAGCTCCTTCGGCGCCTCGTCTTCTGCCTGGTTTGCCTAGGTACTGATGGGATGTAATCCTTCTACACAAGACTGGAAATACTTGCGAATGCGTCCTCTGTGCCCGGCGGCGCCGTGTGTCCCAAAAGTTTAGACTTCGTATTCTGCCAGGTCTCGCCCTCGACCAAGACCCCAGTCAAGCCATCTATCTGCTGTCATTCGCCTCCGAGGCAAATTAACCTCCTTTCGGAAGATTCATGTATGGATCATACGTGAGCCTCAGCATTCCAGACGCCTGAAGAAATAGGCGCAATCTGCATAGCCGCGTACTGCAGACGTGACTGCAATTCTCTCACATGATTGTGAATTGCTTCGTGCGGCCAGTACGGCTGTGACATCTGCCCGCCTCGATGATCCCCCTAGCTATGTACTCCTTCAATTTCAACGTCGGCGTGGGAAAGATGGTTTTCACCGACCTGGCACTATTCACGAGCGGCTTTATGTATAGTATACATTGTTACTGGGGTTGTTTGCATCCAAGCCGTGGTACTGGTCTATTCTGGTAAGGCGCAGGTTGCAAGTGCCACGAGGCATCCCTCCTGCAGGCTAAGGGCCAATTGTGGAGGCCCGAAGGATCTGGATTTACTGGGCCGTCGTCCACGCCGTCCTCAAAGGGGAACCTCATCCAAGGTTCGAGCTGGGCTTGCTGACTCTGTTCCGGCACACGCATCGCCAGGTGCATCTGGTTGGTCCATTAGCGAAATCACACCGCCTGCTCAGCCAAGCATCATGGATTTCTGCAGGAGAACAGAACATGATCTGGACATGTTTCTGTTGACCCGACAGGCTGAAACGGCGAATAACCCCAAGAACGCAGTACGAGGCTGAATGTTGTTGAGCCGACTCCAACATTTGCACAGTACCAGCTATGTAGATGCTGCCTTCCCCGGATGCGAGATGCGCAACCTTTTGCTGCTTCCTTCGCCCTGTACTCGACTCACAGTACCTAGTGCACAGTCTCACGATGACACGTCAATAGTGACTTGGTATTGTAGGGGCGGTGTATGGTTTTCGTGAATCCTTCGTGAAGTGGCCTTCTGTTGTCATAAGCCTGCAGCCAAATGGTGGTCAGAACAACGCGTCTACACAGTACGATTGGAATGGGAGGCACAACTGCGCCAGGCACATCAGCAGCTGCTAACATCGCTCCTGGGTAAGCATCCGACAACATCCTATCCGCCAATTGTGTATCTCTATCCCAGTCGAGAGTGATAATTTCCCTGTTGTCTGTTGTGTTGTTACAGCCCCCACGCACAAAGCACATTGTACTCGGTCATACTTAGTTGAGAACAAGCACGGCGCTATCGATACACTATCTTGGGATCAACAAAGCCCGATCTTTACCAGAAAGGCTTCATCCGGAAGCCACCAAGCCACAGCCGCCCATGTGTCAAGTCATGCTTGAATTGCGTGATTGGTGACAACTACGTATGCCTGTTTCCACGGCGAGATAACACGTTATTTCCTTGTCGTCGATCGTCGTCGCCGCCTGCCACGGATCTTGCCCTGTCGAGAAGCGCCATGTCTCGTCTCCCTACAGCCATTCTTCAAGTGATGTTCATCGGTCGGCGAGACCTGAGCTGCCAAGCTCAGCCTGCATACTACACTCTGCAGGCTCCCCGACTGCCGAATGCCGGTTGCAGCAAACCGAAGTTTGACCTGCTCCTGCCAGTCAGATTGAAGATTTCAACATTGCGGTGAGTAGCGACGAACAATATTGAACTCTTTCCACTGCATGAACTTCTCTAAACCAGCCCACATCTTGTACTTTCGCCCGCTTCTGGTCGTCTGCGCAATTTCCTTCTTGATCGTCGCTTTCGCACTGGCTCCATCACCATCATCGCTCTTCCGACTCAGGCTCAGTTCACTGGTGTCTCAACTCAACTACCTGAACCCATCAAGCCTCACGTCGGGCCTGGGCAGCAAATCCCTCTCCACAAAGGTGACCACCATGGCGTACGAAAAAGAGCTCCGCGTGGCCCAACTGGCCGTGTCGCGCGCCGCCATTCTTACCAAGTCCGTCTTCCACGAAAAAGCCAAAGGCACGGTCTCCAAAGACGACAAATCTCCAGTCACGATTGGTGACTTCGGCGCTCAAGCCCTCATCATCGCGGCCATCAAGCATAACTTCCCCGATGACGAAGTTGTTGGTGAGGAGGAAGCCTCCTCCCTGCGAGAACAAAAAGACCTCTCCGCCAAGATCTGGAATCTTGTCAAGGAAGCCAAGCTAAGCGATCCCGACAGCGATGCCCTTCTTGGCGGCCCATTGACGTCCGAAGATGCCATGCTCACGGCCATTGACCAGGGTAACTCCGCCGGTGGGGCCAAAGGCCGCATCTGGGCGCTCGACCCGATCGACGGCACCAAGGGCTTCCTCCGTGGCGGACAGTACGCGGTGTGCCTCGCTCTTATGGTCGATGGGGACGTCAAGGTCGGCGTCCTGGGATGCCCCAACCTTCCCGTCGACGACTCGGCTCCGCTGACCGAGGACATGGGTTCGGCCGCCACCGATGCGGAGGGCAAAGGTGTGCTCTTTTCTGCCGTCCAGGGCCAAGGGGCGACGTCGCAGCCTCTTACCCGCGGGGCCGTGAGCGCCGGCCAACCCATCCACGTCAGCAAGATCAGTAAAGTCAGCGAGGCGGTCATGTGCGAGTCTGTCGAGCCAGGCCACTCGTCCAAGGGCGACAATGCGCTTATTGCCGAAAAGCTCGGTATCACGGGCAAACCTGTCCAGATGGATAGCCAGGCAAAGTACGGCAGCGTAGCACGCGGCGCCGGCGATCTGTATCTCCGCCTGCCCGTGCGCAAGGACTACGTGGAAAAGATCTGGGATCACGCCGCGGGGGATCTGATTGTGCGCGAAGCAGGCGGCCAGGTCACCGACGTGACCGGCAAGCGGTTGGATTTCAGCCGTGGTCGTACCCTGACAGAGAATAAGGGCGTGGTGGCCACGCCGGCGAATGTCCATGCCGAGGTGTTGAAGGCCGTGCAGGAGGTTCTGGGTGCGAAGTAGGAGAAGAAGCAGAGGTAGAAGTAGAAACCATGGTGTCTTGGGCCGTGCTACGATATGATATGCAGGCGACAATGGACTGGAATGGAGCAAACAGAACGATGCCTCTGTGAATGCAGCGAAATCATAGGTTGTTATGTCCGCTACGGACATGGCATACCTCACGCCCGCCATGATATACCCTTAGGGTAGAGTAGGGTAGGATAGGAAAGGATAGATAAGAAAAGAGCCATAGTGGCCAAGGCAGTGAACGATGCATGGTCTCAAAAGCATGTCCTGTGTAGAGCCCAACAGCGCGAGGTTGATGGCAATTTGAATACCCCCTACATTCAGGAGGTCACTCAACCACCCACCCATTGTAACAGTGCTGGTCATTGTACTTGTACTTGTACTTGTAGTCTCAATAGGTCCAATTCCGCGATCTCGAATCCCGTGCGCTGTATACCTACATCTACGCTTCCCTCTGAGCACGATACTGCGTGCTAGGTCCACCGCGTACAGAAGATCGCACACGAGCGCATCCAGCGCCGAAGAGTAAACATGTATGCAATATATGTATAGATGTATAGGGACCCTCCCTGTTCGCTCAGAGACAAGTCCGGGATATCGAACTGAGTCGAACTAGATCGATTCGAAGCACTGTAGGCTACCCCTTTGTTCTCCGACCACCCACTGGTCCTACGGTACTTGCGTAGACATCTGCACGCAGGCAGACACGCACGCACACGCGCACACACACAGGCAAGCGTTCCATGACCGCAAGACGGAATGAACAATAACGGCTGGATTTCCGTCAGGCTAGCTTGCCAGTCAGCCGGCCAGGCATGGCTCCAGTTCTAGTTCCAGCTCCAACAGGGCACCAGCACAGCACCAGCACCGATACAAGCCGGTGAATCACTTAGTCACTCCCTCGCTCGCCTCCTCTCCCCCCTCGCCATTCAACCACACATCCACCCACTTACTCACAGCGTACAGTACTACCGTATCTCGCTCACTTGATCTTCTTGGCCTTCAACCGGATCGTCTCGCCATCCACAAAGATGCCCTTCCCCTTGTACGGCTCGGGCTTCCTCCACATCCGGATCTGCGCCGCGAACTGCTTGACGACCTGCCTATCCACGCCCTGCAGCAGGATCCGCGTCGGTTGGGGCGTCGACGCCGTAACGCCCCTCGGCACACCCAGTTCCACGGGGTGCGCATACCCGAGCTTGAGGTTGACGAACTGTTGGCCCGGGTACGTCGCGGCGACGGTGGTGGCCGTGGGTTCGATGGTCGCGCGGTAGCCTACGCCGACGAGCCTCAGGATGGAGAGGTGGCCTTCGCTGACGCCGGAGATGGAGTTCTGGAGGAGGGCGCGCATTGTTCCTGTGTGCGGGAAGCGTGGGTGTGTCAGTCAACGGACGCTCGCCGTGTTTCTTCAGGAATACAATAGGTATGGAGTAGGGTATCTGCTTACCCCACATGGCGCGCTGGTGTTTCTCTGCCACGTCGTCGACTCGGACGGAGATTTTTCTGGCGGCCTCGTCGTGCTGCGCGTGCAGGTATGGAGGGAGGGGGACGGTCAATTGGCCTAGATGGGGAAAGAGCGTATCAGTATCAATCGATCTCAGCATCTCAGTGTCTGCGTTTGCATCGATACAATGAACCCCTTCCCATCTCTTCCTGAGGGGATCCCGCGCACGTAGGTACGTACCCAACGGCCCCGTAACTTCCACGGCCATGTTCGGCGTGTCGGGATGTCGGCTGCGCGTGTTCCCCTTGGGGAGCTCATAGAACCGGAGCTGCACTTCAGGCGGGACATTGATAGGTGTGCGGCCGATCCGGGACTGGTGCGAGGGACCAGGAGCAGGAGTGTGAGCGCTCGAGAGCGTTGACGCGGGCCTGGTGCTCCGGGGTCTGGCGGCCACTGCGATTGTGATTGCTGGGACGAGGAAGGCGGGAAGATCTCGACTAGGTGAGCGGGTGGCTTCGCGTAGGAGGCGGCGGAGGGGGGAGTGGAGGTGGTTGAGGCACGACATGGTTGTTCGTGGGAGTAGGAGTGGTGGTGGTGGTGGTGGTGTAGAGCGCCGTAGGAGTCGTCAGCTCATCCTTTGTCGTCGGAACCTAGCAGTCGCCGCGCTGGTGTTCGACGTCCTCGTTCACACTGACAGGGTATTGTGACGCCGTAGCTGAGCAACCGAAGGCACTGTACAAAGTAGCAGGTAGCAATATATGAAGGGGATTATTCTTCGAAGCTCCGCAGAATGAGGTGTTCGATTGGGTGAGCCACTGGCCAATCAACCTGTGCGAGGCTCTGTGGCAGCCTTGCCTACGAATACAGGGTACTTGGATAAAACACGGACCACTGCTCCCTACACTTCTCCAAACCGCTTGATATACTATCCGTCTACCTAAAGCATGCTTCTGCGGTCTCTCGACTGTAAAAGACAACATTCGCAAGAAATCGCGTCCAGATTATCTGATCCACATCGTCCTACACGGACAGTCACTCGCTCAGCTTGACTGTCCCCCACTCGGCCTTTGTAGCTTCCAGCTTTTGATACGTCCCAGTCCTCGCGTACCTCTTAAGACACGGCTCCAAACCCTTCCTGACCCTGCTTTTTAGACACTCCGGCTCGGGCCTATCTTCAGGTCTAATGCTGAGACAATCTTCCACCAGTTGGCACAGCTCGGACGAGTAGCGTCGATGCCGATACCCAGGCACCAGAGAATACCCATTCTTGCGAGTATGATACTCATCACGTTCGGCTTCCCTGAGCTTTTCCTCGAGCTTCTTATTGTCCAAATCGAGCTCCATCATGCCGTAAATGTTGGCGGCCATCTAGTAAGTTGTCGTCAGCATCTGCCTAAGCAGTACATGCACACGTCGAAATCTACTTACCTGCCAGAGGGCGTGCTTGGCGCTGTACGCACGGTTTGTCCCGCCCATGACATTGCGCTCCCAGTTCTGCCCGAAGCGGTTGCAATCGTATTGTTCCTGTGGTGAGGGGGCTGGTTAGCCTGTGGCACCACTCCGGCCCGATCGCCAGAGTACTCCTTACTCACCGGTGGCATCCAACAGATGGTCCCATTGTTCCTGAATTTCCGGCTATTCTTGGGATCGTAACGACTCGTGCACTCCCCCAGCGCCCAGTCGGCGATCTTCAGCCTGGGATAGGGCATGAACTTCTCATCGCTGGGTGCGTCTCCGAGAAGGACTAGAAAGCAAGTCAGTCATATCGCACAATTACACCACATTGTTTGCGGCTTCCCATTCGTATCCTTCAGATCCAGATGCAGGACAAAATGCCCGTTGGCTACATCTGCACCACGCCCCTTGGCTCCGAGCGACTTGAGGCGGAAGAAGTGCATGTGGTGGTAGGCCGTGGCAAAGTCGTTGAATGCTTGCCATATGAAGTCTTCTGGAATGTGTACACTGGGGATGCGACACGTTAGCAACGAGATGATCTGTTGGTCCCGGACAGCGGCTCACCTCCGTCCCTCTTCGGCGCTCTTCTCCCGGTACCTCTGCACCAAGTCCCCCAGCGTGCCATGTCCATAGTACTGGAGGTAAATTCTCCACTTCGGGCGCTTGACGTCGAAGAATCTGGCCGTCCGAATCTCGGCGATGCTATTGCACCCTTGACGATCGAGAGCTTCCGGCAGCGCTACTTCGGCGGGGACCCCAGGTCTGCCATCCGAGTCGCACTCCCAGCCTTCGTAGTTGAATTGCTTGATCGCCACGGTCTGAAGTATGTCGATACCTAGTCAGCCACGTTGTATGACATTGGGTACAACACCATGGGTAAAGCTACTCACATCGGTGATCCTGCGTTTCGTATCGAACTTGCACCATTTACCTACCATGCCAAAAGCCCCGGCGCCTAGAAGATCGACGCACTAGTGATTGGAAACAGATGTCAGCCACATGAATTCTGAAGAGCAACATGCAAGGGAAGAACAGCCACTCCTACAAAAAGCAGCAGTATCCACGAAAGTCAGGGTGAACTCAACGTACCTCCCACGCACTGTCCTTGTCGGGGTCATGCTCCATATACGCTCTCGACAAGGCAAACATCTCTGCCCGACCGTCGTACCATGAATGTCTGGCCCTCCACTTCCGTACCCGTTTCAACACTAGGTCCTCGTCCCTCGTCCACCGGGCCCGCTTGTAAGGGTCCTCCGACGTGGCAGTCAAGACTGTCCACTCCGTGTCGAAATCTCGGAATCTCATGATTCGTTCCTTCATGGCTGCGAAATGTCCCACTTACCGATTCACCGGATATAACGTGTTTGGATGTTAGTGTCTCGATTGTCGCCATATAGCAGGGTATAACGTGTTTCTGATGTCAGTGTATGTCTTGATTCTCACAATATAGCACGGAAAGGCAATGAAACGAATGGGAGACAAAATCCAAGGAGGCCTCCTCGCACAGACCGAGAAGCACAAGGGAGCCCAAGGCAGACATTCGAGTTGCTGAAGCTTCATTGTTCGAACCTCGAGAAAGGGCCGGTGGAGACTCGCTCGCTCGCAGAAGAGCAACCATACAGACCATTCGCGATGCTGGGAGCTTCATTGTTCGAATACCTCCAGCAAAGGGCCAGTGGAGCGTCTGACCCAGACGAAGCCGTCCGGATTTGGCATGATCTTGAGGGAGGCTCAATGGTTGGTTTTCGAGCTCACGGTCGTTGCGTGGACAAACCAATCAAGTTGGACAAAGACGGGACTTTCATTGTTGCCAGAAAAGAGCCACGCCGTACTGGTACCTCGTATCAATCTGTGTGTTGATAGCATGTAATCAGAGATCACGGCATGACTTGAACATTTCCGATGATGGCAGGGTCTGCCACAATGTGGAAGAACTGCCCATTATGCGGGAACGAAGGGGAACGAAGGGGAACGAAGTTGCGGATTCGAGGCTGAAGTTGAAGATTTTGGCAGCCAGTGCCGCACGGGCCACGTGCTCGCCAGCTCTTCTTTCTTGGCTGCAGACTTCACTCAAGAGAGGTGAGGGTGAAGTGAGGTGACAGCTTCGCGCGAGCAGCGTACGAGTGATGCTACAGTACCTCCACAGAGAGCACGCTGTTTCCTGGGACCGTTCCCGCTCGATGAACGGCTGTGCCGTCGAGATTGAGCACCGACCAATCGTGCAAAAACACCTGCTCCCCCTGCATATGGACGTTCTTGGAGATGCGGGGAGCGGAGGCTTGCATGCAACGCATGTTGCGGAGAACGACCGTGGAGAGATGACCAAGGACGGGGTGACGAGGTGAGTGAGCAGTGATATAGTAGTGATCGCGAGTGCCCGTGTCCGGTTTCAAAACGAGTACACACACATTCCGAATGAGCGGGTGTGATTGCTGCCAGGATTACGGGAATTACATGGTGGTTCGAACACCACAACTAATTAACGAGTTGATCCCGTCAATCTATAACTCGCACTCAATCTACAACTGCCACGCTCCGCAGGATCATGTCCTCCCCAGCAAAGGACGTCTTCCTCATCGGCCCCGGCCTCATAGGAGCCGACCTGATCGAGCTCCTCCTTCAAGACGACTACACCATCACCACGCTGGTCCGTCGCTCAGAGCACGCCGAGCAGATCAAGCAGCACTACCCGTCCGCAAAGATCATCATCGGCACGCTCGACGACTTCGACCTGATTCGCCAGCACACAGCCTCGCACAGTATCACCATCCACGCCGCGACGGCCGACCATCTACCATCCGTGGAGGCCGTGCTTGCGGGCGTGCGCGAGCGGGCCGCTGGGGGCCTACCCACGATCTACATCCACACCAGCGGCACGTCTTGTCTGGTAGACAATTCGCGGGGCATGTACATCTCCGACAGGATCTACTCGGACTCACGACCCGACGAGATCGACGCCATACCACCGGACGCACCACATCGGGCGATCGACCTGGCCATCCTCGCCGCGCGCAAGCAACTCGCCACAAGAGCGAAGATCATCGTCATCCTCCCGACGCTGGTGTACGGCGTGGGCAAACACATCCCGCGCCTGTCCATCCAATTGCCCACCATGACGCGGTTCGCGCTGAAGCATGGCTTCGCGCCCGTCATCGGCAAGGGGTTGTCGGTGCGGTGCAACATCCACGTGCAAGACTTGGTGCGCGCGTACATGGTCATCTTGCGCTGGATGGAGAGGAGCAGCGCCGAGGAGGTGCTCCGGAATCCTTACTTTTTCTGCGAAAACGGCGAGGAGATGTTATGGAGGGATGCCGCTGCGGAGATTGGCAGGCAGTTGTACCAGGCCGGACGGATCGAGGATCCTGAACCGCGGAATGTGCCAAAGGAGCTGTATCCGGATCTGTTTGGGCCGTATTCGCCGACGACGGTGGGCGCAAATTCGAGGAGTCGGGGAGACAGGTTGAGGGAGTTGGGATGGAACCCGAGGGAGAAGAATGTCCTGGCGTCGTTCCGGGAGGACGAGCTGCCTCTGTTGTTGGCGGAGAATGAGCAGTTCAACGGGTACGCGGGCGTCGCGTCCTCTGGGACGCATGTTTTGAAGAGTCTCGAAGAGTCTGGATTGACAGCGATGTCGTGAACGAGTCTTGTTGTCAACCCCGTGCTAGTCGGTGGAGACTGGAGACCAGTGGGCAGATCCCGAAATTGACGACAGCGACCATCTTGGAAAGCAGGGAACAGGGGACTGCTGACATCTGCGCCGGCGATAAGGGCAGCACGAAACGAGTAAAGGAAGCATTCAATAGCACGAGTCAATGAGCTCGAGATCATCAGACACCAATATTTTGTCCGCCGCGTCCTTTCCGGCCACAATGGCCCACCACTTCTACGCCCCTCGTGTGCAACACGTAGATAGCTATTGTATTAATTAAATGGTTGACGGTCCATGTATGAGTCGAATCCACACGTGTAGCCCAATGGCTACACTCCCGCACCCGAGCCGGCTGGTGCTCGGCTCCCCTCGCGCAAGTTAAAACGTGACTGGCTAAAATGCAGTTCAAACAAGTACACTGTAATGATACTCGTGGTCAAAGTGAGCGAAAATACCGCGCTGTGCAAGTCGTCCCAAAGTGCCGCGTTGGAGGATCTACGGCTCTTGCAACTTGGCAAGGAGGGCATCGAGATCGGTCCAGTTGGACTGAGTCATGGCAAACTTGCGGTGTTTGCGTGAAACAACATGCTACTTTCATGTCAGCAGGTGGAACCTGTACGTCATGGCCGCACGCCTTACCTCGTCAAAGTCTTCGTATTTGTCGCGACAGTTCTCGCAATAGCCGGGCTTCGGATCCTTCCTCACCGACTTCTTCTTTCTCGAAGCATGCGCTGCCCTCTCCGCAGCAATGTCGTCCTCGTGCGGGTCCACCTCTTCTTGGATTCCACCCAACTTCTCCTGCGCCTTGCTCTTGGCTGCTCTTTGCGGTGCAGGGGCTCGAGCCGTCTTCAGAGCGCCGGCGAGGTCAGTCATGCGATGAGAAGACGGGATAGATCCGACAGAGAGACTTCCGGTATGTGTCCGTTCGAGGACTTGACGTTTCAACTGCTGGTGCACCTCCTTGCTGGTCCCCGCCTTGACGCCGGTAGCAGCGGTAGAAGAAATCATCTGGGATTGGATGGCCGAGGTCAGGTTCGACCTTTGGATGCCCGACGCGGCGGGCTCTCGCCCGAGTTGTAGCTTGGGTGGGCGCACAAATTCAACTTCGGCGCGCCTCGGCATCGGTGGAAAGGATGGCTGACGATCCACGGTAGAAGAATAGCTCTTCGGCTCTTTCTCGTCCTTGACAACGTCTGGAACGGCTCTCGCAGGGGCCTGGACACTTGCCAAAGGTTTCCTGGGACTGACGCGCCTGAGGGCCGGGGGGACCGTAGTCGAGACACTAACGTTCGACCGCGTGCGCGGGATCTGCTGTTCCCGTCGTTGCTGCAGCTGACGTTGTTGCTCCTGCTGAAGAGCCCGCTTCTGAGCTCTTCTTTGGTCTTGCTCGAAGTTCGGATCGACGACAAACGGGCACTTTCCAATGCCGGCGGACCGGAACTGGGGCCACTCGCCTTCGGCCCTTGTTGCAGGCTTCGGGTACTCTCTGACCATGGTAGGGCGATACTTCTCGTCCATATCGTGAACATAGACAAACGGTCCCTTAAAAGGCACCAATGAGGTCAATGGCAGTTCTCGCTCCGAGGCCACTCCAAGCTTCTCGTTTCGCAAGACCTCGCCCAAATCTTCTCTTTGCTGGCGCGCGGTATGGGACGTGCCTTTCGTGTTGTGGCTATGGCCATCGGTACCCGCAAGCATGGAACTGATGAGCCTCTGCAGTTTGTCGACGGAATAAATCTTGATACCCATTTCCTTTCCTCTGACGAGAATGTCCAGCTGGTTAGTGCCATTGCGTGTGACACTTGCGGCCGTCTGTCCGCGGGGATGCTTTTCGAGTAAAGAAGGATTGATCGTCTGGGGTTGGTCCTCGGTAGGGGAGTGTTGGCCAGAGTGGTCAGCTGCCGAGCCATTCTTCCCAAGTTCGCCTGGTATCGGGCGGGTGGTGACTATGTGTGAGACGTCTTTTGAGAAAAACTTCTCCTCGCGCTAGAGCAATGTTAGTGACGCCTTCCTAGATCATGACTGTAAACGTACCCCTCCAAGAGCGGTGATCTGCCGCAGACACCGAGATTTGGCCTCGTCTGAAAAGCCGTCGAAATAGAAGCGGAATGTTAGGAACAGTTTCCTATATTGTCTCTGCCATAGCTTCATGGAATCTTCTTTTGACGGAGCGTCGACGTTCTTTGTCGCGCGCAGGCCGCCAGTCCTGTCCTTGTCTCGGGCAGCCACCAGCTTCCGCTGGAACGCCGTGGACCGGTCCTCTCCTTGACCCCGTTCAAAGACACGGCCCTCTGGCATGGATGGTGGCGGCTGCTTCTGCGGCGTGATGGGGTGGAGGACCACACGCGGGCCCTTCTCGCTTGCCAACCGCTTTTGAGGCGGCTCATTTTCCTGCTGCGGGAGGTTTGCTAGGGCCCGGGGACGTTTCGTGCCACTGTTGGGGAGTGGACGGTGAGGAGAATTGGTGGTATTGGAAATGCTAGCGAGCGGCAGTCGACGTGAGGAAGTAGCCATTTTCGCAAACGGGTCATGCGGCGAAGGCGGAATGAATACAGCAGCGGCCATTCATAAGGATATTGCTGGTCGCGGGTTGCTGGATGCTGGTAGCTGGGTGGAGGTTGGAGTTGAGCAAGGATGGCAGGGCGGAGGGGTATGGATATTGCACGCGACGCGCCTGATGTGATGGTCGCCGAGTTCTCTCCTTCGACGGGGGGATTAAGAGGTGCACATAATAGTTGAATGCAGCACAGTGATTGAGGCCCAATCGAGGAGAGAGCAGTCCAGCAAAGAGACCGGAACGCTGCAGAGGTGCTACAATGGGAATGAACACGAGAAACGAGAGCTGGTCAGAGATGTTGATGTTTGGTTTGTTGCACTGCTGGGTTGGAGCTTGTTGCATGGTGGATCCCCCCAGCACAAGCTCGTCCCATGCCGGGCAACCGCCAAACAACCAGTGAGCCAGTCGCCTAAACTGCCCGACTTGGAGGCGTCAGCATCCACCCCACATTCAGCGGCTTCCCCCCACCGTAGAAATAATCCTCTGTACCCTTAACTCTGTAGACTGTCCACGACTCTCATGACGGCGCTCAGTTCTCCGTACTTTATCTGCCATGCCATTGTCGTGGTATTACAACTGTCTACACTAATGGTACAACTCCGCCGTGATCCATGCTAGTACCCTTCATGCAGTCAGTCGTGTCTTGATTATGCCCTGTCCTTCCATCCTGTACGCCTGACTCATGCCGGACCGTATCAACCTCGTCTGGTCTCTTCTCTTGCTCTCTCTAGAACCTGACCTTGGCTGTTGCGTTTGCTAAATCGTCCTCCTTTGTTCACGGTCAATTGCTGTACCCAACGCGTCCACGCGCTTCGGCAGAACCGGTCAGGCTCGTGCCACCTGCTAAGGTCTGGTACGTCGTCCCGCACTGCTTTGTTCAATTAATAATGTGTCTCGCCCCAATCTTGCCCAGCACTCCCGCCTCTTTCGGTTTGGGGCTTCGATCCCGACCTTTCTTCCTGCTCAGGAATCCTAACATGCTGCCTCCTGACTTTTCATGCTTGCCTCCGTCTGCTGAGCTATCTTGCGGAGTCGGTGCAGTCTGATCCGCCAGATTGGTCCAGCTCCCTGATTCATCCAGCACCATCTGTATTCCACCACCTTTACTCGTCTGCCGCGTTGCGGGCGGTGGTCGCTGCGGTGGAATCGGTCTGCTGAACGACTTCGACGAGGATGCGGGCCGTGTGTGTTGTACGGGTGCCGGTGGAAGTGTCATTCTGAGTTCATCCAGGGGCGGTAAGTTCTCCTCTGCTCTGGTGGTCGACGTACCGATGCTGGGAGAAAGCGGTGGCGATCCATCAGGCGATGTGGGAACAGAATTTGCGTCGGCGGGGGTTGTGTCCAAATCTAGTTCGACATGTTCTTCCGGCACAGTGCCAGCCACCGCAGCCGCAGCATTCCTAGACACTGTTAGCATTGGTCTGGTGTCCGCGGAGAAGTCTGTTCATACACTTCATAGTTCGCCAGGGTGTAGTCAAAGGGTTCAAACATGGTCTCTATCATGCGGTGCAGCTCGTCTTCTCGGATCTCTTTGCTCGTAGCGTCGTCACGCAGCTCCGCTCGCGGTTTTTGTTTCCTCGCCCTGGCTTCCAAGGGTGCCTCTTCTAGCAACAACTCCTCAAGATCGTATGTGGCGTCAAAGTTTGTCTTCTCACTGGACGGAATGAAGATGGGAGCTATTTGCTTTCGTTCCAGTGCCTCGAAGCTAAGCGAGCTGAAGAAGGGATGTGAGGTGAAGGTGTCGAAGCCCGTCGCACCAATTCGTTTGCGGCGGTCCCTCTCAATTAGCGATGTCATAGCATGTAGGCACGGCATTGATACCGGGGGTTTGGTAATGAAATATCGAGGGTTGGCGGCACATATCTGGTCGACCAATTCTTCGTGGGTCCTGCCTTCAAAGGGCCGTTTCCCATATACGCACTCATACATCGTCACGCCCAAGGACCACCAGTCCACCTCGCTGTAGTATCCGTGTCCCCGAAACACCTCAGGCGCCAGGTAGGCCAAGGTACCGGACTTGCTCGTAAGCGGTCTGCCGGGCTTGAAATCGGAGGCCACGTTAAAGTCTGCTAGGTGCACATGGCCTTCCGAGTCGAGCAGAACGTTGTCCGGTTTCACGTCTCGGTGGACGATGCCCTGGCTGTGAATGTATCGCAATGCGCAGGCCAGCTCTCCCATCCAGAAGCGGATGGTATCCTCCGTGAAAGCCTTGCGTTGGATGTGGAAGCGAAGATCACCACCATTCATCAGATCGACGACGAGGTAGAGATATTCGACATCCTGAAAACTGTAGCGGAGATTGCATAAGAATGGGTGGTTGAGATGTTCAAGCATTCGCCGCTCTCGAATGATGTTGCGCACGCTTTCGGACCGGACCACTGCTCGCGGTCAGGGACAGACTTGCCACATGTCAAATCACTTGCGCCTACCTTCATCCTTGCGGATGTATTTGAGGGCAAAGGTCAGGCCTGAGTCTTTCCGCTCGACAATCCGAACTTTCCCGAAGGCGCCTTTGCCCACCACCCTTAAGAGCCGAAAATGATTGAGGTTGACTGCTAATGTAGTGAGCACATGTTGACGCCAAGGGCGGAAAACTCACCTTCATCGGTCAAGACGACAGGTTTGCCTTGAGAGTTCCCCATTGACCAAGTACGGCAGGCGAGCCAGCCACGAACCCTCCACTGTTACAGCCTCGATAGCACCGAAAGTAACATAAGATGACTGGTTATCACACAATTGATCGAAAGTCTGGAGGGGAAGTACAGTGGTCGTGCAAATGGCGAACGTGGGGGAGGTGGTGACGACGGGTGTGGGCGGATATGCGCTGGAGAGCGGTGAAGCTTTGCGATGGAGTTGAGCGCCTGACGATCAGGCTTTGAAGCGAAGATGAGATTTATCCAATCCACATGACCTTCGTTCAGCATATACCGGAGCCTGCCTAGCTAGACATAACCGAGGTTGGAATCCAGGGAGAGTCCAAATCGGCAATCGAAAGAGGAGTCGGGGGACAGACGGCGGAAGCACAGGTTCGAGAAGGAACGTTGAGTTGGTGGGAAGATCCCGGGGATTCTCAGGCAGGAATGAAAGGGCAGCGCCAGCGGGAACCAAGCGGGCAGAAGGACTTCGACAGAGACTCTTTGACAGCTGTTAATTCTATAAAAATCCTGGTGTTGAACGTTCTGGAGAATAATAGCTTAGGTGTGCCTAGAGGCCAGATAGGGAGCAGACTCAGAGTTGAAAGTGCTGGACCGAAACCCGTCGTGGAGGATGTGGTCAGGGTCTAGTACTAGGACCCAGGATGCAGTAGCCAAAGCATGATGCTCGCTCTAGCCGTCTAGTCTGGTAAGGCGGAGGCGAACCTTGCAGGTCTTGCAGGGATGCCGCTACTCCTTCCAACGCAGTTAGTCCACCGGCCGTCAATGGCAAAGGGAACAGCACAACGTCGCCTGGGGCACGAAGTGAGCCTGTTGGTATCTGGTAGTTACGTGAAGATCAAGCACGTGGAGGAAGGAACGAGAATCCGAGAATCCCCACGAGCTGAAACTGAACAGCCACGGTACCGCGCGCAGGGTCACGACGAGAGTTTGGGGTGCTTGCACTATCACTCTCCAGTTCACTGTCCGCGATATGAACATTGTATGCCTGTAGTGGACAGTACTGAGAGTGAAGCGCCCCCAGTCGGCAGACTTTTCTCGAAGCCGTATTGGAAGGTTCCAAGACTCAAGACGGGCGCCCAACGTGTTCCACGAGGTGTGATGCATTGCCCCCAGCACATGGCAAGAGCAGAGGCTGTCGTGGAGATGCAGCGCCGATTGGACGCCTAGAGGCGCAACCCACACAGTTAGAAAGCCTAGAAGCTTCAGGCCTCTCTTACTGGTAGGCGCCACTTCTGAGGGGGCAATCGTGGCCTTGGCTCTCATGCCCTTCGCCTTGCGAACCATGAATGCTCAAACCCTACTCCATATTTCCAGAGAACAGTACCTCATACTGGGCGACTGAAGTCAGATTAGTGATGCGATCTCAACTGTGCCGTCGGCGTGGCTTGAGACGTTACTGCTTCCACGGGGCGGACGCAGGATCTTCAAGCAGTTAGGCTTCATGCAGCCAACCTTCTGAAAGCCTGGCTGACCCACGTTTCACCACCCCAAGCCTTACGAGATACCCCTTTCTCGGGGAATCTGCAGGCTACAGTACCTAGTCCCATTCGTGGTCTCTCTTTTCTGACGTTGTCTCTGTCTTTCGATGACGATCCCGCTTCAGTCCATGTCGCTAGTGTTTCGAGAGCTCTCCACTTGCGTCGCTGCCGATGAACGTCTGCTCTCCTGATTTGTGCTTTTGCAGGATCGCCAAGGTGCGGTTTGGCTTGTGATAGCGACATGATTTCCTGGAGGTTTAAGGGGATCCCCGGGACCGTACGGTGTACGGAATCCGCAGGGTGCGCATTGGGGCAGTGGCAATGGCAACTCCCGGAATACTGTCCGTATCCGAGTCGTCAAGAGCTCCCACACGGTCGTTGCCACCTTTGTATTCTCGAGAGTCGAGGCACCCTGCGTCCCCAAGAGGAAGCAATGGCTTCATGTCGCCGAACGCGGTAGCAGCCACCACTGTGACATGGCGCCCGTTGGCCCTGGCACACGGATCTTGGAAGGTGGCTGCCACGTTGTTGCTGCAGCTGACCCCGGTCTTGAAACATCTGTGCATTGGCTCGGGCAAAAGTCCAATCAGGCAAACGTTGCCTCTTTGACAAGGAGCAACAGCGTTTGTGGGCGAGAAGAAATCGTTCAGAATGTTGGAGACCCAGAAGACATGGCTTCTATTGGAAAGCCGTGGCGATTCCTCGGTTCCATATCAACAGGCTTCTTTATACAACAACGAGCCTCGGGCTGCTGATCGAATTGCCACCGTCTGTTCTTCAGATTTTACGGAGTACGAGGTACTCGGATAACGTAAGCTCCATCTTCATCGATCACTTCCAGTGACGGTGTGAAATAGTCAATCTCGCGACGACACCTTGTGCAAAAACCCTAGGCATGGAACGCACCAAGGTCCGACCTGCAGGCTCTGGTCAAGCATCGACAAGAGCATGACCGGAGAGGTGAGTACATGGATGCACGCTGTCGATCCGTCAGATGAATTCAAGTCATTAACTTGCTTGACTGGCATTCGCTCGCCTCTCTAAGGAGGCTCATGCATTAATCTAGCAAACATGCTCATGCCCATGCTGACGCCCCATGCCATCGTCATGCCGAGCCCATACCCAAGCATCCATTCCACTAACCATATTGCCAGCCAAAAATGGGCCACACGCCCACGTCAAGGTGTACACATGGCTTGAGAAGCTCAATCCCATCGTCTACCAAAGACAGGATTCTCATTCCTCTTGCTGCCATCACCACTCACGCGCGGCTTGTTGCTGGACCATCCACCACCACTGGCGCCCCTCCGCGGAGCTTGAGCATGAGCATGGTTGCGACCGTCTCCGTTCGCACCAGTAGTGATGGAAGAAGAAGAGGCTGCCTCTGAACCCGGGATCGTTGTCGGCACATCCGCTCGTCGCTCCAACAATCCCTTACTCCGTCCCTTGCCCACTTGCTCAACATCAATGGGCGTCTCGTCCTCCGCGTCCCGGCGAAACAACCGCATCATATCCTGCAGACTCAGACCCAGGGCCTTCTTCTTGCCCGCCTGGCCTTCAATGGTCTGCCTCGCCAACTCGCGCTTCTTCTCTTGGAGTTCCAGTATTCTCTCCTCGACAGTGCCCTTAATGGTCATCTTATAGACTTTGACATCTTCGGTCTGATTCAATCGATGGACGCGATCAATCGCTTGTTCCTCGACAAAGGGATTCCAGAACGGCTCAAGGATCACGACCCGACTTGCCGCCGTCAGATTGAGGCCAAGGCTGCCAGCCCGAAGCGAGCAGAGCAGAACTCTTGTCGAGGGGTCAGTACGGAGGGCGTGGAGAGACGCTTCACGCGCGTCGTTGCGCATCTTTCCATCGTAACGGACGTAGCGGATCCGGCTTGTCTTCAGAAACGGCTCGATGAGGTCGAGCATCGATGTGAAGAAAGAGAAGACAATGTATTTGTGCCTGTGGCTGTCTTCTTTGAGGACGTGCAGAAGGTGGCGGATCTTTGTGGATTGCATGACTGTGGGTGGGGAGGCGTCCGCTTCGTCAGAGGAGGTGTAGTCGTCATCTTCGTCTTCGTCCTCGCCTGAAGGGGAGGAAATCTCCTCGTCGTCTTCGGGGGTTTCAGCATCATCTTCATCGTCGCTGTCCAGAACAACGTGTCGTGCTACTTTTCGTTGCGCTTTGATTGTCTTGACCTCTGATTTGCGTCTCTTCTCTTTCTTCTTCTTCACAACCGCCTTGACTCGATCGTTCTGCTTGTCCAGATCCTCTTGACACTCCCAACATCGAATTGCACCCTTAGCGGCCTCTCCAGGCGTCAATTCGGTTAGACACATATCACACTTCTTGGTTTCGACACTCAGTCCACCAAGCATGTTCGCAATATTGTCCATATCGTCCTCCGCGCTGGCCTTTCTACGACTCGGAGTCTGACTACCACTTGTTGCATCAGTCTCCGTGCTCAGATCGCTGCCCGTGAGCTTCGGGTGATTGCATGCTTGTCGTAAGCGCATGAGTAAAACCAATGCCGAAGCATAGCTCATCTTATTCCCCGCCATCATCATTTCGAGACTTCGATCCGTTCTTGATTCCAGTCGATTGTAGAACTCCTGCTCTGATTGACTGAATTCAGCCTCGACAGTCTCCACGATTCGAGCTACTATCTTGAACCCTGGGTCTTTCCCTTCATTTTTGGCGCGAGTTTTACCATCTTTGGGCTGATTGTCTTGCTTGAGAATATCCTTGGTTCGGCGCTTCATGAAACTCTTCAGGATGAGCTTGAGTCTTCTAAATGCGAGACCAGCCTTGCCGTTGTTCATGGGCCGAGTAATGTTCTCGCGCCAATGGTCCAATTCAGAATAGGGTTTGATGCGAAGGAAGTGGACCAAGCTTTGCAGCTCATCGAGGTTGTTCTGCATG
Source organism: Cladophialophora yegresii CBS 114405 (assembly GCF_000585515.1). Taxonomy (NCBI): domain Eukaryota; kingdom Fungi; phylum Ascomycota; class Eurotiomycetes; order Chaetothyriales; family Herpotrichiellaceae; genus Cladophialophora; species Cladophialophora yegresii. Next base: position 459,220 of record NW_006913045.1, read on the forward strand.
GGCGTCCCGGTTAGACACCAGCGATAGACGGCATCCAGCGCGCAGGCTGCTTTTGTGGCTTTTGCGTTGCGATTCTTGATTGAGTGGGCCTCGTCGAGGATGACTCTGTACCAGTGGACACCGAAGCAGCCAACGCGGAGGGTTTCTGAGCATCCGCCATGCTCGGAGGACAGAGTTTGGTATGTCGTGATAACGACGTCGTACTTTTTCAATTCCTTGCAACTTTTCGCTCTCTGCGGGCCATGATGAACGCATATTCTGAGGGCATGATCCTCTTCAACGCGATCTTTGATTTCGCCTTCCCATTGCTTGATCAAAGCTAAGGGCGCGACAACAAGTGTGCCTTTGCCAACTCCTTCTGGGAATTTGCGCTTGGCCCCTGAGGCTTCCTCTCCGCTGGGCTTAGGGTTCGTGAGAATTAGAGCAATCGACTGGATAGTCTTCCCGAGACCCATGTCGTCGGCCAAAATGCCACCTTTGGTTGGGCTTTTCCCGGTCTCCTTGTTCACCATCCAGTCCCTACCATCGATCTGATGAGGAAGCAGTTTGACCTTGAGACCTTCAACGACACCATCGTCCTCTTCCTCAATCTTCTCGTGACTGGGGTCGTCTGTCTTGTCTTCACTGGTCACCTCGAGGGCCTTCACCTTGTTGGCAAGATCTTCGAGCTTCTCGTCCACTTGTTTCTTTCTCCGTCTCGTGCGCGGGATATCTTCCTCGTCTTCGAGAGCGCCTTCCAGCAAAGCCTTGATCTCTTCGTTAGCCTTGGCCGAATCCATATATGTGTAGGGATCTGTGGCTTCAAACCGGTCGAACTGGTAGGAGGGGTTATTCGAAGGGTACGTAGTTCTTTGTGGAACGGGAAGGTCTCTTGTGAGGTCCACGACATTTTGAGGTCTGAAGAATTGATTTGGAGGCTGATGAGATGAAAACGTGGGCGCGACGAAAGGTTTAGGCTGCCAGCTGGGAACGTTCGCAGGCTTGGAGATCTCGTACAAGTCGCTATCACGAGAATCTGGTCGTGAGGAAGTCGAAGTGGCGGGCTGCGTCGCAGTCTGGCCGCTCTTAAAGGCCTGTAGAGGGTCGGCAATAGCCCTCGGTTTGTGTAGCGCTGGGCGCTGCGATGGATTCTTCGCAGACACGAACAGGTTGGAATACTTGTCTCGTGGTTGACTGCCGCTGACTTGTCGCGGAGCAGAGCTGTTCGGTCTGACAAGAGGCTGTGTTCTTGAATACGGCTGTGGAGAGGCGCCTGGCATTGACGGTCTCCCGAATTGAGGCTGATCTGCAAAGGCATTCTGTAGGCTCGGATAAAGTGGCTGTGATGCAGCTATTTCGGTAGGAACGGCTTTCTTGTCATTGTCCTGGGACTCTAGAGGAGGCTTGGAGTTACCCATGGCTGGTCCCAATGGATTTCGCGCCGGTTGGTGTTCTCGCACCATCTCCGGCGGCAACGCAAAGGTGAAGTCAGAAACGGGTAGAGACACGCTCAGTGACGACTCCGGTGTTATCTGAGGCTGAAAAGCGCTGCCAAAGAAGGAAAAGGTCGGGTGATATACTCCAGATCCAGGTCCGCGATCGTGGGGAGGTGGTGGCGGCAAGATAGGCAGAGGCAGGCTGCTTTGCGCGCAACAGATGCCGTTGTCCGGGGCAACAAAGTGGTTTTTCACAAGCGCATGAGAGGGTCTCGAAACCTCGATTCCGCCCGCTGGCGACGTCGGGTGATATTCGAGCACCCTGTCACGGGCAATTTCTCCTGGCGACGAGTTGCTCGTACTGCGGCGACGAAATTCCTCGAAACTCAGGCCACGCAGATAACCTGCCTCTGTTTCTGGCCTGTGTGGCATCTGGTCAGCATTTGACACGATGATCTACAAGACGCGACGTGATGCTTACTCGGGGAGCCGTTATCCTTCCTAAGTACGAGTATGCGTATATGTGTGAACATTTCAGTCTATCCAAAGCGTCGGAGTCTATATTGTTTGAGCTGTTGACATCATTGGTGGCATGAAGGGACCAGTTTTGGTTGCTGGGGTAGTTCTTACTTAAGCGCGAGCCTTGCATGAGTATCGCACCCGCATCGTTGAGGGCCGGAGGGGCTACGGGATGGGTGAAAGATAAGAGAGCATCGGTGCCAGGCAGCTGGGGGTAAAATAACCTGGCTTCAATTGTACTGTGATCCGCTCACTCAAGCTCTAGAAATTGATCAACCACCCGCGGCTTTGATTACTCCTTCCCAGAACTTCTTGAGTCCCAGAACATGCGCTCTTGTAGGCTGGGCGCAAGTCCCGTGGATTGCAGTGCGTCTTTCTTCGTCCTGTTTTGCAAGCTCTACTTCACGACCCCATCTCGCCTGAGCTCTCCTCTTCTCGAGCAGAAGAGGATCGAGTTGATGGACGGTGCGTTGTTCAGCCAAATCGTGCGCCAGCTTCCTGGCTGCAAACCGTCGCACCAGGTTCTTGACTGTGATCTTCTCTACGGCCTCCATCTCGTCTGCCTTTCTCTTCTGTGCTTGAATTCCTCGACCCTCGATCCAACCACGTAGTCCGTCCTTCAAGCTCTCTCGGATCACTTTTCTACGGGTAGCCACGATCGCAGGCGATATCTTGTGTCGAGCACATTCCTCCGGTATGATATTCATCGACACCAGGCTGCTCACGCTTGGTCGTCGTTCCAGCTTTTTTCCGAGCCCATCTTTTAGTTTGCGCCTTTGCACCGCTTGTTGTGATTGTATCAGTACCGGCGACACGTGCGATGAGTAGCTCGTGCAGGCAGAGGGTAATATGGCCCTTTGGACGAGATCATACGGACTTGGCCTGTGTTCCAGATTGTGACTGAGTCGTATGCGGATTAAGCTCTTGCTGATCTGGCGCGATAGAACATTGGTTTTGCTCAACCAAATCCAAGAGTTGGGTGGACTGATCGCGGCCTTTGGTGGCCGTCGCGCGAGAAGTGTAGACAGCGTATGTGAGGCATGATGTAGTCGCTCGAGGTGCAGCAAAGGATCGCAAGCTATGTCGCGCAGTACATGACTTGTGCGACTCACTTGGAGCAGGTCAGGCACTTCCAAGAAGGAAAGCACGCGCAGAAGCACCTCTGGCGGTAGAAATTCTAGACACAATACCATCGCTGGAAGACCCAAAGAAGTTGTAAGTGTCTTTGGACAAGGTGGACGCGCAATGCAGAGTTCGATAACGTTCTTAGGGGTGAACGAAGCTTCGCGACTGCTGGGTGAGACTTGAGTGTAGCCTGCGACAGTCGAACTGTCACAGGCTCAAGTGACAAGAATAGCTCTTGTCCCAATCCGGGTCGCGTGCATCAATATCGGTGAAACACGTCACTGGCATCCCGATGACGCACGAATTGCAGATGCGAGAGCGTGAGTGAGCGGACTAGTCCGGCTCGACATGTGGTACGATGGTGTGGATTGAGAGGAGATCTGGTCACGCTCTAGAGATAGCCTGAGTCCGTGTTAATGAGGCCGTCCACCCAGCAGGTAGCGGGGCACCAGGATTTTGTATTTCACATGAGTATTCCCTTCCTCCCCAGTGTACCTCTTGCCCTTAGGTCAAAATGGGTCAGGCCCTCGTAACTCTGGCGCTGGAGCGGATTCTGCGGCAAAAGCACTGCAGCGACTTGGAAAAAAGCAGATTCATCATTGGCCATAACCTTCCCGTCGCCCATCGCGTCCCGAAGCGCCCACATACTCCAACTGACCGAACTCCTGTGCTCGAGAACTCCAGGCTTAGACATCTTCCATTGCACCAGCAGGTTCATCTTCGCCGTCGCTGTTGAAGTCTTCAACTTCGCTCAACTCGCCGTCGGTTTCGTGTTCGTCCTCATCATGCTCGTCATGGATGTTCGTTGCATATTGAGTAATGTATTCTGGTCAAAAGTTATTGATGTCCTGGAGTTGGCGAAAGGGATCTTACCTTTGACTTTGGCATCGTAGCCCCGAGGTTCTCGCATCAACATTGCAGCTGCTTCTCCATTGAGAGGGTCGGTAGGGTTGGGATACCTCAAGAGCTGTGGCAGGAATACTTCGAAGATGTTAATCATGTCGAACATTGGTGACCAGGTCTGGTTGATGACGTCCAAGCACACTGAACCTGACCTATAACCCCGCATCAGCCTCAATCCTTCTGTCTTTTTGTTACTAGGCCACGCTTGACTAACCCTTCATCGATGTTTGGATGGAATATCTTGTTGACGAAACCGATCGAGGGAGACTTGTAGGGGTACTGATCGGGTAGCTCGACGTGGACTTTCCATTTGCCATCCGCAAAAGGTGCTAGAAACAAAAGCGAACCGTCAGCCAAACATGTCCCTGCGTACGTTGATCGACTCTTCCAGGAAGTTCAGGCAGATGTCATGCTCTTACTCTCTGACGGTCCTTTGAAGATAACGTAGAATTCCTGCATATTGTCGTTGACCAGTGTAACTTCATAGTCGCTCATCATGAGCTTCATGACATCGGTCTCTATCCTCCGCTTGGGGCTACTCATCGTGGCTCGCCAACCGCCCGTTCGTCCGGTCCGCAGAAGTTTCAGGTGTAAAATTAACTGTAATAGAGGTTTGTTCTGAAATTGTGTGAAGCAGACGGCAGCTCGATGGCTCAGGCAGTCGTCGTGGTCTGGTGGCGAGGGGCAGCTGTGAGGTCGGAAGAGGAAAGGAGCACGGTAAGGATCACGAGGATAGGATCGAGTGGTGAAGGGGTGGGCTGATCTCGGCTTCTTTGTTCGCGAGAGGAATAGTCGGAGAAATGGGCGGGGTGAGATCCAACAAGGAAGAAGTGTTAGATGGATTGAAGTGTGTCGCTAGAGACCGAATCCTGTTGGGAAGCGCCAGATGTATGAGAGCTGGTAATAGAAGAGGAATGAAGAAGAAGCTGCGGTGTACGTCTCAAATGTCACTTGAAGTGAAAGCGGGCATCGGTCTGGTGAGGAGCATCATTCTTGGGTTGGAGACAGCATGAAAGCATGTGGTGGGGCACCAGGCTTGTTCAGGTGGTCTCAGGTTCTCACTTACTGCGTAGGCTAGAGGTTCCGGGCCTCTGAGCCCGCGCCCGTGATTGATAAACCAGGCAATGCTTCCGTACTCGTAGCTGCCAGGCATGGCTGCTGCGTTACACGAGGTCAGGTGCTCACCGTGGCTACCGCCACTCAACCAGCTCAGGGATTCGCCCATGTCCCATAGGGGTCGTGTTTTGTAGAGCGCGGTGCAAAGTTCATCAGCTAGGGTTCTGGCACCATCAGTGAGGATGACAAGGAATGTCGCGGATAGGGAAGTCTAGCCTCGTCCTCATGATTATCAGGCTGACGAGCTGCATCTGGGTTTGGATGAACACGAACGCTGCAGAAAGGACACCCATGATCCCGAGGCATGGACAATCGGCAATTGTGTGAGCCCATGGTGGCCATTTGAGAGGCAACAAACGGTCGGCAGCCGAGCCCAGCAGTGACGTCCAGGGCATCGGCAAGCACCCTACGAGGTACTGTAGCACCCACGTTCGACCCCGGAGAAGCATCGTCCGCTAGGCTCGATGCAGCCTAGACGTGGTATTGTAGCCAACAGGGTGAAGACCTCCGGTCCCTGAACGCCGGCCCAGGATCGTCAACGCCGAGGCTCACCTTTACTTCACGGGACCCTCACTTTCACGCGTTTTCTCAGATTTACGCATAAAGAATTCAGCACGCGGTGAATAATAAAACAGCTTCACTCACCGCCAACGCTACACATCTGCACAATGTTACTGACGAGGGCACCACTCGTGTTCATCTTCTGTATTTCCTCACTTCCTTTCAGAATTAGTCTGGACGCTGGCTGAACGCCCATGGCTTCAATGCGATCAGTCAACATGATGTCCAGCCTCACACGACCACTCCTTCGAGATCTACGCCGCGCAGCAACCTCACCACAAACCCGACAATGGCAACAGATCCGCTTGAGCTCACATGCTCCCGCATCTGCCGCGCTCGCAGCTCGAGGCCAGAAGCCTGTGACAATCCAAACGCTCCAGAAAATGTACGCTGAGAACAAGCCCATCACCATGTTGACGGCACACAACTTCCCATCTGCCTTAATGGCGCAAGAAGCTGGAATGGACATGATTCTTGTCGGTGATTCGCTCGCCATGGTCTCCCTGGGCATGGACGACACCTCCGAGGTGACTCTCGACGAGATGATCATCTCCGCTCGTGCCGTCAGCCGCGCAGCCAACCGATCATTCACAGTTGGTGATCTCCCCATGGGGTCGTACGAACTCAGCCCCGAGCAAGCACTCTCCAGCGCAATCCGAATGATCAAACAAGGTCGCATGCACAGTGTCAAGTTAGAAGGAGGAGCAGAGATGGCGCCAGCCATCAAGAAAATCACAACTGCTGGTATCCCGCTGTGCGCGCACATCGGGCTGACCCCTCAACGTCAACATGCCCTCGGTGGGTTCCGCGTTCAAGGCAACACCCTCGACAAAGCAATGTCCTTGTTCAAAGATGCCAAAGCTGTGGAAGAAGCAGGTGCATTCGCCGTCGTGCTGGAATGCGTCCCACCGGACATCGCCGAGGAGGTTACCAAAGCCCTCAGAATCCCAACAATCGGCATCGGCGCAGGTAACAAGACAAGTGGCCAGGTCCTGGTGCAGATTGACATGCTTGGCGTTCGACCGCCTGATAGTTTCATGCCGAAGTTCGTCAAGCAGTACGGTTCAATCTGGGATGCTGGGTTAACTGCCATCAAGCAGTTCAAGGACGAGGTCAGCGATCGAAGCTACCCCGGTCCTGCCCATGTGTACAAGAGCGATGCGAAGGTGACGGAGGCATTCAAGGCAGCTATCAGTTCCTCAGCAGCACCCGCCAGCCAGCCTATTGACGCGCCAAAGGCTTGATCTTCTTGCTGATACGTCGGAGGTCATATTCCCCAGATCCGCTACCTGGGTCGGTCGGTTCCGTTTCGCACGGAGTGCGCACACACTCAGTCAGACTGCAGGTTCTGCATACTTGTGTAATTAGCTAGTCATTGAGGGGGTCATCATCCGAAAGCGGGCGTGGTGGAATAGCTGACGATCAGCTGGTCGTCTACTTTGAAGCACTAGATCATCGAGGCGTTAGCGCTCCAACCGTTTGCAAATCTTCCTTGCTCTCTTGCTCCATCTGTCTTCCAGAGACTAGAACCCGACCACGTGATACCGATATTCACAACCAACACCGAGAATGAGTACATACCCGATATAGATTCCCGACCCCCTCATCCAACCCCGGCGCAAACACGCTATTCACATAACAAAACAGGCCATCCCCCTCCCGGACGCCCACTTTCTTGCGCAGGAAATTCAACACCACGCTAAACCGGGACGACGCACTGATCTTGAAGACCTTTTGTTTGAGGATCGGCGCGCTGCCTATTGCCTGGAACCGAACCGAGACTGTTGTTGTTAGAGGGTGACTTCACCGGACGAACAAGCAATGAATAAGCCACGGGTGCGTGTCTCGAGGTAAAGTTGAACTGAGGTGATGGTACGGAGTACTGTAGATGGGCAATACATGTATCACACATACATATACATACCCTTTCGGTCATCAATCGCTTCAATCTCCCTGAGCGCCTGGCTTGCGTCCTTGGGCAAGTTGGTCAACATGACGCTGGCGGTCATGCTCATAGGCAGATCCCCCTGCCCCTCCGCATGGTCGTCGTTGCCGTTATCGTCGCTCGATTCGTCGTCTTTATGGGCTGGCTGTTCGGAAGGAATGGCGCGGGGACCTGCATGTTGGGAGTTACGAGTACTTTGAGAGGAGAGTTGTCGCGGGCTAGGCTGAGGGACTACCCGTGACGAAGATGGGGGAGGAGAAGACATTGGTACAGTCCGTGCTTGGTGGAGAAACTTTGTTTGCAGCGAGCTAATTCGGAATCATAACATGATGAGATGGTCCGTTGGCCGTTACTTGTCGCTTGTTTCCTCTACTCGTGCCTCGATGGTGGATTGATCCGAAGCGATTGGAAAGGTGGGATGCGAGGATGCCTACGGAGTATGTACGGAGCACAACAAGTATCGACGCCAGACTGCTGAAGTCGTCCAATCAGATTGTTAGAAGCCCTCGACAGCCGCAGGGCTAGAAGCTACTACAGTACTTAAATCTAAGGACATCTTGGTGCACACTCCCGCACGTCACGTCAATTCATTTTCATTTCACCTCCATTCATTCTGCCCGGGAGCGAGCTTCAAGACGTGTCTGTCGTCATGTCATTCACTCCAAGTCGCTAACAGCATTCTGAGTGCTACGCTTCCGTGAGATTCCCCAACTATGATACAGCTCCCTTACAATCCAACTGTGAAGGACCACTCCAGTATCCAAACATCCCACAATGATGTTCCAAGTCCGTCAACAGCTGATGCCGCACATTCAGTCTCCGTGCCGATGAACTGGCCACTTCCCACCCACGCAAAGATCAGGCTGTCATCGTTCCTGGAGCGCTTAGAACATTTTCAGCAGCCAACTGGTCATCATTCGCCACGATCCCATGCTCAACCAGGTAATCGGGCAGCTTGCCAAGTTCACGGATCTTGAGCAGCCATTTTTTCATAAGTGGCCTCTCAGCTTCATGGCTACCTTCGCGATATCCGAATTTCTCCATGGCCGCCTCCGTCTCATCTGCATACCGGGCCAGACCTCGCAACGCCAACGCTACCTTTTGATTCCTCTGCTGGACTGCGCCCTCTGCTGGATCCTCGTCATGCTGGATTCGCCATTTCTGGTGCGCCCGGCGCTCTCTGGCGTTCTTTTGACGCTCCTTCCTTGCGCGATCAATATCCTCCTCAGGAATGGATGTGAAGTCGATGACTCGCCGAAGCAGGTATGGCCCGCTCCAGTCTAATTCATCTCCTCGTCGCAGAAGACGATCAACCAGCGCGTCCGGCTCCTCAACGTGACCCTGACCCGTCGCGAGCTCGGGGATGAAGTGCTTTATCAACTTATCAATGCCAGCCACAAGCGTCGGCCTGCTCGTATGTGCAGGTGTTCGGATATCAATCAGCCAGCTAATGGCTCGGCTTGGAACACCATGGAGGGCCAGCCACAGTATCTTGTCGCACTGCTCTTCATCGAACACTTGACGGGCAGAGACGTTGATCACGATATTCGAGTTGGTCAAATTCACAATCAGCTTTCCTTGCGAAGTTCCGCCCTGATCATTTCGCGGCGACTGCATGCATACCACGTTCGACGACGTTGTCTGTCCTTCAGATAAAGTTCGAGGCCGCGACAGAGGTTGCGGCAAGCTGTTTCCAGCAGAGCGGACCTCAAGCGCTTGAGGCGTAGATGATAACAACCCATTCTGCTGCAGTGGCGCGTTGGTGGGTGCTTTTGACGGTGCAACGCTCTTGGTTGGAGTTGGCGGTAAGTTCTCCTGCCTCTTCTTGATTGGTGAAATGCGAGTCTGTCCTTGCAGAGTTGTCTTGCACAATGCTGGACGCCGAGGACTGAAGTCTTTGCGAATTGGTGGCCGTCCTTGCCACCTAGCTTGCAAGTCGAAAGGACCATGGCCGAGACCTGGGTTCCAGTACGGATGAGCAGCTGCAGAAATAATGTTTTGATTGCCTGTTGTCACGAGATGATGTGGACTTACGACCCACCGAGGGACCTGACCACTGTACGGCGGTTCGGTGGTAAGGTTGTATGGTTGCTGATAGTATGGTCCCGCCTGAAGGCTATACGGCAATAGCGAGGGAGTGCTAATGACCTGCACTGGAGAGCCCCACAAAGGTTGGGCGTCCTGACGGTATGCGAATCCTTGGTTGCCTGGGTAGGGAAACGTCGACGCACGAGACCGAGTGGCATCCGGTACTCTGAATTCGTCACCGTTGCGGGATCCATTGTTCATGGGCTGGAGAAGGGGCACATCTGACTCATCATCTTCCGCCGTCAGGTCGATATAAGCACCAGGGGCCCCTGGATCAAAGGGACGCTGATCCTCCATGGGCTTCAAAGCCGGCGTGGTAGTGAAGCAGGTGTCACTCGATATCGCCTGAACTGGTTGTATGGTGTGCTATGAAGGTGACGTCGTTACTATGGCGATAGCAGAGAGGAAACGATCATCAATGGCGAGAGATTTTATAGCACCTTTATGCTAAGCCAGTGACAATACAGAGGTGACATACAGGTGATGCCTTGGTGATTGATAGCTGAGGCAGTGAAGCAGAATGTGACCCCTGAAGCAGAGCACTAATGGCCTGGGCAAAGCGATACAAGTGAATAAAAGGCAGTGGAAGCCACATGAAGCTGGTTGGAGAGCATACTGAGGACGAACTGAGGTTGTTATGAAGGGAAAGTGAGGAGGGCAAGGACTCTCTTACGAGTAAGGCAGGAGCTGACTCTCCATCAGCTTTACTCTTTCTATAGCTGGTGCTTATCAGGAACGAGCTTTATCTGGAAGTAGTCCTCCAGGTTTTTAACCTTGTAAAGGGAAGGAGTGTAAGGTCTTCAGAGCAGGTAAGTCTACCGTGGGTATGTTCATTCATTGCTCGACATTATGCTCGTAACCTTTGTACTGTCCACAACTCCCATTATGCCGGCCCAGCTGTATTCCCCTATTTAAACTCCCTCGCAATGCATCAATGTCCAGATCAGTAAGATCAATAGCTTTCTGGCAAGTCGCTAAAGTCAGGCACATTCGAGTCACATTTGAAAGACGGCGAGTATGCCTTTTCAGGTAGTATTCCAGCCTTCAAACCCAGCATGTAGCTCCATTGTACTGCGTTCTCAGTCCGCCAAGTCCAATAGAACCAGCCCCAGGCTTGCTCGAAGCTGTGCATCTGGGCTTCGGCGTACATCTGCAAGAATTGCTTGTACGAGGCGGAGTACGTGCTCGGGTCTGCGTTTGCTTGGGCACAAGAACACGGAGGCTCAGCACAGGTCGGTGTCAAGACTGAGGTGTCGGGGTCACCTGTATCAAGAGTGCCCGCCCATCTAGAGCCAACGCCGACGTTGTTCAGATTCGGCGTGCAGTCAGTATCCGCCTGGGACCACTCGCCGTCCACGATCGGACCCCATCCGGTCGAGGGATTGTTGGCCGCAACCATTAGCCCTGTCCAGCCCGAGCATGCAAGGTTGATCTTGTCTTGATGCTTTAGTTTGAGCTGACCAGTGTTGAAGATCTGGTACTGATGAGTGTCCATGACCAATTTGTCGTCAACACCATGGAACATGTCGTCCCAGCTGTCAAGGCTGAGGAAGCCGTCTCCGAAGACGATGTGTTGATCAATGCCGTTGCCTCGGACGATCTTGATGGCTTGCTGGTTCCAGTCCAAGACAGATTGGGGGGGAATGACCAACATTTTTGGCTCGTTGACAAGGCCATAGATGGTGACCACGTTCTTGTATCGATCCTGCGCGAAGAAGGAAGAGAGCTGCTTATGTATGTCCAACGACCTCTGAGCGTTCGTGGCGCCATCAGGGCCCAAAATCCAACCTATGTCGCCTTGGTGACCGCTATGAGCCCAGCCATTCTGACTGCCAGGGACAGAATGCAAATCGAGATTGACTCTCAGGCCATTTTGACGACAGTACTCGATTGCTCTCAGAAGGTACCGCCACGCAACTTGTGGTACATATGGATCACCGGGATATGTGGTGACGGCCCAGTAGGGGTATGGGATCCTCACATGGTCCAAGCCGGCATTCTTGATATCGACAAAGCTCTGCTTCGTGATGAAGGTGGAATAATGTGTTTCCAGCACACGCTGTGCAGCTGGTCCGAGCTTCTGGGTCAAGGTCCATTCATCAACAACACCGGCAGAGGCGGGATAGTCGAACATGGACGGTGTGATGAATGGTTCCAAGGACAGCCACCCACCAACGTTCACGCCTCTTATGGGCATGTTACCATAGTCCCACTTCTCATTCAATGCCGGGACGTTGTCGTTGGCCTTTGTCGAGTCATCCCAGTCCGAGTTGAGACCCATGACCGACAGCCCTCCCACTGTCTCCGCCGTGTACGTACAATTGAAGTCGGCCGTGTCCATCCAGGTTGAGATATCGGTGTAGGTGCCTTTTGCGCTTGCTGGAACCGAACTTGCGTCACAGTCATTCTTCGGGTCGGATGAGGTGTCCCCTGAGGAGGCGGAAGACGGGGACGATCCACCACCTGACTTCTTGCTGTTGTTGCTCACCACCACGCCGATAGGGATGAAGATTATCAGCAACAACGCTATCAGACCTAACAGCAACCAGATCTTCTTCTTGCGCCGTCCAGCGTCGCCGTCTGATCGTCTATGCGCCTCATACTCATACTCTTTTTCGTAGCCACCACCACGTCCATGCGCCCGTCCGTGCTTTCGACCACCACCCCTTCCTTCCTCCAAGATCGCACCGCTGACATTGCGATTCTTGTGTTTCGTCTTCCGTCTGGGAGATGCGTCGGCCGCCTTGAGCTTCTTGTACTCCTTCTGTCTCTTCTCTCTGCGTTTGCGTTCCTCGTACTTCTCCTCAAACTCCGTCCGCTCGTTGTGCGCATTCAGCTTTGCCAACGCCGCACTACTCAGAAGCTGAGTGCCGCTGTTTGTCGACGTCCCTGAGCTGTACTTTGCTCTATCTCGCTCTCTTTCCCTGTGCCGTCTGGGATCCCCGCGCGCGTCGCTTGCGCTCCGGTGTCGATCGCTGGCTCTACGAGGTCTTTTCTCCGGCGATGGCGAGGGCACAGGTGACGCTTTTGCCTTTTCCCTCGGCCTCGGGGCTCTTTTCGGCGTACGGGGAGGTTCATCGTCATCGTCGCTGAGGAAAGGGTGCGCGGCTGGTGCTCGTGCTGGTGCTGGTGCTGCACGCGCGTTCGGCGGCCTGTTGAATGCGGGACGTGTGTCGGCCCTTGCCGCGGACTCACGACGGGGCTTCGGCATGCAATCGACGTTGGTGGTGCAGAACCTTCATATCAGCCTTCAAGAATCTGTATTCGAAGAAAAGATGTGGATACTATCGTCTGTGATGATCTGTTAGGGAAGTCCTGGCGGTGACGCATTACAGAGATTGGTAAAGGCTGTTTACGGTAGGTTGGCATAGCAACCGCCACGACCTGATGAAGGACAGTGGGTTCGCGTGGCCTACGGAGTACTTCGTACCTTAGTTTAATCTGTCGCGTGGCACATCCGCCGGATACGTCTGGACAGAACACACAATACTAGTGATAGGTTGGTTCAACCATACCCCTAGATCGTCAGGAAGGACTCTATCTTGCGGCGTGTTGTGCAATATCTTTCTCAAATGGCACTATGAGGGATGCCCGAAATATCTCTAAACGCGAGGAAAACCTTTCAACACCGAGCTCGCTAAGCAGCTCAGTCTACGTTGCTCGGTGCTGAGTGCAGCTGATAGAGGGTCAAGTCGCCTTTTCGCGGCCACGGACATTCTCTTGTCGAAATTGACGGTGAACATCGACGAGATGAACGCTACCACAAAGCAGTCCCTGAAAGAGGGCCAATGTGTGTGGCTCTTACAATAATCATGCAGGATCAATTCATTTTTCGCGCGAACTATCGAGAAAGGGGCAGATTGGTGTGTATTGTGCTGAAACCGAGTCACGAGATGTTCATCTTCCCAAGTCTGCTGCACACCGATACACCTCTGACCTTCTCGACATGAAATGCATTGAGTCACCACAACCGCCAATAGCGCGCTGGCAGATCCAGCCTCATGACTTGGTACCGGCTATGGGACCTCGGAAGGCCGCCTATCAAAATCCTTCTCATGGCTCATTCACGGCATCGAGAGCAGCTTGCCGATTCTCTTTGTTCGTCTGTGATACATATGCATCCAGGTACGATGGCACCTGCTTCACCTTGTTCGTTGTACTCGGTATTGGCGTGTCAAAGGCCTCATACACCGGCACGACGCCCGTCCAGACCTTTTCAGTGACGTCGTCTCTTTTCTCATCCTTGGCCTCATCATGAGGACCGCCTTGGCGGATCTTTCCACTGCCGGTCTCGACCTTGACCCTCAGAATAGTGGTGGAAGTCATTTCCACGTTATCAGGCGGAATGCGAGTGTTCTCCCAACGCCCATCAACGACCTTGTTGGTGATCAGGCGCATGGCGTACAATTTCTCCTCGTCGGTTTCTACAGGCTTGGCATACCCTTGCAGGACGGCCGAGCGGTAGTTGTAACTATGTGAGTTTGGAGTCAACGACAGGACCAAGCCATCGACTTTGGTGGCGGCGACGCAAAGCGGCAGCCCTTTGTCCGAGGCTCGTGCCAGGCGCATGATCCTGGAACTGACATAACCGTGGAGGTAGCAGTCCAGTGGCTCGTCAATGCCCGAGGACGGATACTCGAATGAGCCCATGACGCCGATCATGGGTAGGATGGCGGGAAATGGCTGGTCAGGGCTCGGGGCAAATGAGACATGAAGGACTGAGGTGGTGTTGATGATTGAATGAATGGCTCCCAGGTCATAAGTCCCTGGACAGTTTAGTGACAAGAGTCCTTTGTTGACGGTGCGTCTTCTTACCTCGACCATCGTAGCGCTTTACAGTATTCTGTGGTTTCTTGGGATACTCCAGGTTGCGAACCATGATTGCAGCGCTTGTTCCTCGACCGAATTGTAGAGATTGAGCTTTAGAAGTATATTACAAGCCACTCGCAGAGGATAGTCACAGCATATGAACGTCTAAATGAGTCACTTACTGGCAACAAGCATATATCAAATACATAGGGCGCAAGTGGTCAAGCCTCGAACCAGGAAAGTCCACGCGAGCCGTGGAGAAGTGCGTCAGTTGGCATTGCTTCCAACCTTGCAACAGAGAGTTCAAGGATGAATTGATCACTCGGCGAAGATTCGTGTCACCTCTTCGCTGTCGCAGACATCGCTCTAGAGCATGTCGATGCGGCGGACCTTATGGCAGACGCTCAAGTGTACTGATAATGTTCTCAGATCACCATTTGCGCCTCCCTCGACCAGCTGCACGCGATCATGGCTCCGTCACTACAACACTGTCACGGTAGATGCCGCCGAGCTATCCTTCGGACAACCTGTCCATGAGACTCACCCGCACCTTCTTCGCCCTGGGGAGCTGACGCCCGGCATCAACGCCCAGGAATATGCGGATCGCCGGACGAAACTGGCAGCCAAACTGCCGGACAAGGCCATCGCAATTGTGGCAGCCTCAGACATCCAGTTCCGCTCCGGCAGCGTCTTCTACGAGTTCCACCAAGATCCCGACTTCCTCTACCTGACCGGATTCAACGAGCCCGAGGCGCTCGCGGTGATTGGCAAAGACGCGACAGGCACGGACCATACATTTCACCTCTTCGTGCGGGAGAAGGACCCGAAGGCGGAGATCTGGGATGGCGCGAGATCAGGCATAGATGCGGCGAGAGATGTTTTCAATGCCGACGAGACAGGGGATGTTTCCAAGCTGAAGAGGATCCTGCCGGAGCTGGTGGGCGAGGCGTCCCAGGTCTATACCGACATCACGACGCCGGATCCCAACCAGTCGGTTCTGAGGCGGTTTCTGTTCGGCGCAGCTCGCAGGACAACAGAATTCGCCGACGTCATCGAGCCGAAAAAGCTGCATCGGCTGAGGCCCCTCATGAACGATCTACGAGCTTTCAAGAGCCAGGCCGAGATAGAGCTGATGCGACACGCCGGCAGGGCATCCGGGCGAGCACATACCGAGGCGATGAGAAAGGCATGGACGCGGGAGAAGCAGCTCGATGCTTATCTCAGATACCGCTTCGTCGCGAACGGCTGTGACACCCATGCATTCGAGCCCGTGGTGGCGGGCGGGAAAAACGCATTGAGCATCCACTACGTGCGCAACGACGACGTTCTCCACGACGACGAGCTGGTTCTGGTAGACGGAGGCGGCAAATACGGTGGCTACATCGCCGACATCACCAGGACGTGGCCCGTTGGAGGGAAATTCAGCGCCGCGCAGAAAGATCTTTACCAGGCCGTCCTCACTGTGCAAAGGACCTTGGTCTCGCTCTGTCGTGGCAGCGCAAACATGTCCCTGGATAGACTCCACACCGTCGCCGAGGAATATCTCTCCAAGGAGCTGAAACAGATCGGCTTCGACATGTCCTCCAAGGCCATTGAGAAGCTCTTCCCGCACCATCTGGGCCACTATATCGGCATGGACGTCCACGACACCGTCGGATACAGCAGGAAGGTCACCCTGCAAGAAGGCCACTGTATCACCATTGAGCCCGGCATTTACGTCCCAGATGACGAGCGCTGGCCCAAGCATTTCAGGAATATGGGCGTTCGTATCGAGGACAGTGTCAGTGTCCAGGAGGACAGCCCGTATGTTTTGACGACCGAGGCTGTAAAGGAAATTGTAGATATTGAGGCCTTGAGGGATTGATTGATACGGGTACGACCTTATGGACGCAATCGTTCTTCGTGTCTATACAACAGCTCTAAGCGGCTTCAACGCTGCACCATAACGATGACTTTCCGTACGAGTATGGGGTACTCGAGGACTCTACCTCGTAGGTAGTCTCGCACATTCAACTTCTACGTCACTCTCTCATCGTTTTCCCTTTTAATTTTTGTGTCGGACAAACCCGACTGGAGTCCTTTGCTCGAAAACTCAATGGTTTTCAACCAATGAGCGGCCCTCTGGCATGTAGATACATGCTGTACGGAGTACTCGTACATAGAATTTTGAGAGTGCGCGTACAGATTATGGGGGAGAAACTCCGCATCGTAGCTCACTGGCGCAAAGACGCACACCCGAGCTTCACTTGATATTCCACCTACTTGCAGCTTGATCGAAGAGAACTCAATAGCCCTCCCACACATACATCACTGAAAATATCACAGATAATACATCCACACGACATACAGTCTCTGTGAACGTCGACAAGTCCAATCCGCCGAGGCCTACAATACTACCCATTGCAGGTCCTATCACCGTGACGGTGGCTGTGACTGACCGACTGTTCGTGACTGCAGTAACAAAATACTGTGCACATATCCGAGCCCACCACCCCGCGACCATCATTTCTACCCAAAATGCCCTACACGATAGGCATTCCCCCCGAGGACACCTCGCCCAGCGAAACCGACCCCCTGCTCAGCGCGCAAAACAACCACACCGGCACAGTCGTGCGTGTGGGAAACGCTCAACATGGCGACGACACCGCCGCAGAAGGCAATGACGACGACAATGCAGCCACGCCGTCCACGCCGAAACTCTTCGCCATCATGGCCTCAACGTGGATCGGCGTCTTCTTCGCCGCCCTGGACACGACCATCGTGGCGACCCTGACGGCGCCCATCTCCAGCTCGTTCGACTCCTTGTCTCTCCTCTCCTGGCTGGCGACAGGCTACCTGATCGCCAACGCGGCGTGCCAGCCACTAAGCGGTAAACTGACAGACATCTTCTCACGCCGGTGGGGACTGCTGTTCAGCAACGTCTTCTTTGGCGCCGGCACGCTGGTGTGCGGCCTGGCGCCTAACGCGGGGGCCATTATCGCTGGGCGAGTCATCGCCGGCGTGGGAGGCGGCGGCCTCACCTGCATCACCACGTACATTACGTCGGATCTGATCCCCTTGCGCCGGAGGGGGCTGTGGCAGGGGTACGGTAACCTGGTGTACGGGCTCGGCATGGGGCTTGGGGGTCCCATTGGGGGTGTTCTCTCGGACAACCTTTCGTGGCGCTGGGCGTTTTTGCTCCAGGTGCCGTTTATCGTCGTGAGCACGGTGTTGGTGTTTTTCCTGGTGGATATCAATGTTCAGGAGCGTGCCAATGCAAATGAGAATGGGGATGCGCATCCGCAGCAGAGGCAAGATGGTGCGGATGGCAACGGGAACGTGGACGGGAACGGCAGTGCCACTGCCAGTACCAATACAAAGTCGCGCCTCTCCCGGATCGACTTCCTAGGCAGCGCCTTCCTGGTCGGCAGCCTCGTCCTGCTCCTCCTCGGCCTCAACACGGGCGGCAACCAATTCCCCTGGAGCCACCCGGTCGTGATCGCCTCGCTCGTACTCTCGGCCGTCACGCTCGGCGTGTTTATCTACGTCGAATCGTCCCTCCCGCGCTGGGTGCCCGAGCCGATCCTCCCCGTCGCGCTGATCGGGCGCACGCGCACCGTCCTCGCCGCCTGCCTGGCCAACTGGTTCGGCACCATGGCCGCCTTTCTAGCCATCTACTACGTCCCACTATACCTGCAGATCCGGGGCCTGTCGGCCACGGCGGCCGGGTTGCGCGTCGTGCCCCTCGCGGCCGCCACCTCGGCGGGGAGCTTGCTCAGCGGGCTGATCATGCGCGCCACGGGCCGGTACTACCTGCAGATGGTGGGCGTCATGGTCGTCTTCGTCGCGGGCTCGGGGTTGATCTGCACGTTTGGCCTCGCCACGCCCGCTTGGGAGACCTTTGTGTTCCCAGTGCCTCTGGGGTTCGCGTACGGCGGCATGCTGACCATCACGCTAGTGGGTATGATTTCCAGTGTCGCACATGAGCACCAGGCCGTCATCACCGCCGCGTCGTATGCGTTCCGCTCGACCGGCTCGACCATCGGCATCACCATTGCGGGCGCTGTGTTTCAAAATATTCTGACAAAGGAGCTGCGTGCAGAGTATGGTGGCGTGGAAGGAAGTGAGCGCGTCATCCGCCGGCTCAAGGACAGTCTGGACGGGATGAAGCATCTTCCCCAGGGGTGGGACAAGGATGTCGTTCTGGGTATATATATGGATGCTCTGAGGGGTGCGTTTATCTCGGGCTTGGGTCTGGCTGTGTTGGCTGCGCTCGCTGGGTTGGGCATGAAGGAGCATATCTTGCACAAAAACCTGGCGAGGAAATAGTATATCACAAATGACCACAGGCTGGTGGGTATAGGTGTCGGACATGTGCAGGAAGCTGTTACTCTGTATATATAAGTGGGGGCATGGAACCCTCAAGAACAAAGAGAGAGACGATCAGAGGACACAGTAGTGGGCTTGAAATCACAATCTCTCGTGACAGAACAGCTCAGGCCTCGACAGGGTCCGCCCGTGTGGCCATTCTTGTTCGTTTAGTCGTTGCACCAGATTGCAAACCGCCAGTGCTCAAGTGGTCTATATCTTCCCGCTCCGGAACGTGATGACCCTGAGCCAGAATGTCCCCTACTCTTCAGTTCAATCGAGTCCGATCCAGACTAACGCATCCCGCCAATGAGTCTCAGACCAGCACCACCACCATCATGGGAGCATCGTCATCGAGCCTGGAAAGGGGTGTGACAAGGTGGGTGTCCGATTGCGTGCCACTGCACCAGCCCCCGTATCATCACCTCTCGGGGAGATGATTCCCTCCACGACCGCCTGCATCTTGATCTCGGGTCATTGCAGCCCCAGGAGTGTTGGGCATTGTCCACAGCACCACGGTACCTGCGTCTTCGGGTAACAAAGGACAAGAACAAAGCATTCCTTGTTGATATGTATATGCAAGGCTGATGTCGTAGCCCTGTGTGCTGTCTGTCGCTGTTGGTATCGAGGAGGTTAATTCTACAGCACGTTAGTGGTATAGTGGAGATTTTCCGGTTGCACATTGAGGGGCCTTCCGGATCTCTATCGTCAGATACTTTTCATGACCTGCCTTTTCAGCGTACACTCCCACAGACTGAGTAGATAGTTCACAGACAGGACGTCTATACCGGAGAGCAGCAGAACCGCTTCAACGTGGTGAAGCCGAAGCTCGCGACAGACGTCTTCCAGTCATTCTGGAGCCACCTCTGTCGGGCAGCAAGCCTAGGTATGACGCGGACGGGGTCAAATCTTTGCCACAGAGCCGCATCATTAGAGAGAGTTGCAGCGACCGAGCTCACCCCCCTCGGACAGGTCGTGTCGAGTCTGCTCGGCTATGGAAGCCTGGAAGGTCTTGCTCGAGGACAACATGGATCGGGCCGCAGATATCGCTCGTTTGCAATGTGGCATCGATCGGTAGGCTTGAACAAGGATCAAGCTAGGTTGGTGCGGGTTCGTCTTGCTGCAGGAAAATGAGCTAGAGACGAATACTAGTAAAAAGTTTGTGTTAGCTCTGCGGGTCAGCGACGCGATCGAGCGTTCGTCCTGCTGAAAATGAGGTGAGGCGGGTACGGCACCTCTAGTGGCACGGATCTCAGCAGCTCCTGCCTGTACCCTGTCTGTATCCTGTCTGTATCCTGCAAGAGCTAGACGGGAGGCCCACTGGCCCGAAGCGAGCTTGACAAGAGCATCAGCTCCCAAGACTTAGAGAAGAGGGAAGCGGAGACGAGGCGTGATTCTGCGTTACGCAACGCGAATCGGGAGAAGAGACTTCCCAGACAGTCATGGCCACGAAAATCCCTTCCGCAAGCAAGGAAGCAGCGGGCATTATGGAGAAATCCCGCCGTGCTGAGTCGATGGTGTCGCCTATGCATTACGAGTTGAGGGATGGTTCGGATCCAGAGGTCCTCAAAGTGTTTACGCCGGTTAAACCCGACAGGGATCACTTAAGAGAGACTTCATGGGTGTCGCCAGCAGAGCAGCACCCATATCGACACGGACCATACCCACTCAACCTGCAAGCTGCGAACAAAGGATCGTTACCAGACCCAAAGGAGTGTTAGCACAGGCGATGAAGGTTTCCAGCGGCCATATGTGCATGGCAGGCGTCATACATGATGGTCCGCGAACATGTCTCAGGGCCTTCCAGAGCTCTGAGTTCATGCTGGTGGTATTGGCCGAAGTCTTGGGATCCTCTGAAGACGGTTAGCTGCTGAGGAGGACCCCAGACGTAGGCAGAAAGAGTGTCAATGATAGCTTTTTTCCACCAATGTGGTCGAGCCAGCTCAACAAGTGATCGGGTTTGTGCGCTAGCGGACCGACGGCGACGCGGTAGCGGAGAAGCGAGATTTATACTTCGACGCTGGACGACCCGGGCACAAAGTATCGCGCAGCAATGTTGATGCGCTGGTTGAGGTGGAACAGAGGGAAGGAGCTCTTGTGGTGATGGCAGCCGACGGGCAGACGAGGGTTTCCCAGCCACCACCTTCCCTTCTCGAGGTGAGCAGTTGTCGTCAGGAGGATGGTCAGCCCTTGCCATGCTCGCGACGGAAGGCTGACGACACGCCCTCCCCTGGACTCTCTCGTGTCAAATGCCGATTAGCTATGTCCACTCCAGCTATGGCTCTCACATTCTGCAAACGGCTGGGTGTGCATGGATCCGGTCTATCGCAGGCTCTGGGGCAACAAGGCTCAGGCAGCCAACCGCGTGGTTACCCAGTCCACCCTCTCGAAACCCCTGCTCTAGGTTGACCGTCGCAGCAAGCCCTTCGGACAGGTGAAGCCAGGTCTTGACTCGAGCGTTTGGATCCGGAGAAGACGACTCCTTTGCTGGTCGTAAAAGGTCTGTTTGCGGACCTTGCACATACGGCGCGCCGTGTGTGGAAACAAACCGGGATATGAGCCCTGTTCCTGGAGTCAATGAGTCTCAGCTTGTTGACAGCTGGAGCCCTTGCTTCGCTGCGATCTCCAGACATCCCCGGGTACTCGCGGCACCGATTCTGGAAGCCATGATCCGGCACTATTGGATCTGCACGACTAGACTGATTTCTTACCGAGAACTGCGTGCGCTCCATATTGATTCCTGATACATACATCAACTGCTGGCCATCTCGCCCCTCGGCGGGCCCCTGGTCCACGACTCAGATCCTGCCACGCCGCACCGATTTCAACAGAAAGCACACGACACGAAGCAGACAATGACGAGCCATCCAGTAGGAGCTGTGTCGGTTGAAGTCATGAAGCCCATGGGCCCACCGCTATGATGAGTCAAGACAAGCTCACATTGCCAAAAGGTCTCGTGCAGTCGGAAAATGTGTTCTTGTGTCGTATTTCGTTCGCCACCAGCACGGCAGGAGTCGAGGAAGTGGTAGAGACCTGCAGATGCCGGGCCTCAAGTGACCTCACGCTGAGGCTGGGCCGAATTGAAATTGTTTTTCTGCTGCCTGTGAATTGGCGATTGGCCATGGTCAATGACACGTCGTACGTCGCAAGGATTATGTGTTGTAAAGTGGTCGATTTGCCAGGGTGATTAGGCGAGGGGGAGGCGGAAAGATATCAATCGATGGTGGTCCCGCGTTCGTTGGTTGAGGAATTTGTGTTTCAGCCCGGAAACCTTTACAAGTCTCGAAACAACCTTGCAGACATTCCCCTCAGGCGCCAATTGCCAAAACCTCAAGTCATCAGAGGAAGACGCGGGTGGCCCAAGGAACAAAAGAAGGTTCGGCGGTAACGTTGTTGGCTGAGAGACCTGGCAAGACCGAAGTCGTTCCCCGGGAAAGAAGCCCAGCTCGCCAGTAAGGTCCATGCCAACAAGATTTGATGAAGCAGGAAGGCTTGACTGACTTGTGTGTGTGTGGAGCAGACAGAGTTTCGAACAATTGACTGGCGGTCGTCATCTGTGCATCTGAACCGTACATCGTAATCTGATACCCAACATGTGCTTTTACGAGAGGACGGATTTCAGCTGCGGAGACTGGAGATGGGGCAACATGAAACAACGTTGTCCTCGCCAGCCTCGAATAGGCGAGACTTGTCCGGCCAGGCTAGTCGACGAGCACAACGTGACACATTCAGACGACGTGTGTAAGACATGCCAGGATATAGCCACCAAGAACAGACGACTTCGAAACTGCCGAGAAAACTTGGGGCGCTGGAAGGCCGAGGGCAACAGGTTCCAGGCCAGCATCGAGAAAGTGAGCCGAGAAGCGCGTCAACTTGAGGAAATCATCCGCGAGTTGGAGAGCAAGCGTGTTTCTGTCAATTTCAGAAAGTCAGACGCCTGGCGCGAGCCCAATGGGCGCCCAACGGCGACAGCATCTGCGCACCTGCCCAGCAGAAGCCGTTAAGGTGAATGGAACCCTGTTGTATGGTGACGCTCCTGGCGGCTAACTGAATGTCAGTTCGACGCTTGAAGAGGCCATGGGTTAATCGAGGGGGGAGCACGCCGTTGGCATATGTCAGGCTGATTAGTGCGTATGGAAGGGTCCGACCCTCAGTCCGTCATTACCAAAAGTGGAATTCCTGGATGGCGCTCCTGGTGTTATGCACTGACACCGACAACCAGGAGTGCGTGTGAAACTGTAGTCATGCTGCTGGTGACTGAGCAACATCGTAGGACAACCAAACGGGGTAAGGCCGCAAGTAAGGTTGGCGCCAAAGTTGGTGCTGGAGAACAGGAAGGCCGGCAGATAGAAGCAGCATTGACGAGCAGATCATTCATGATGTTTTCCTTTTCGTGCCGGCACGAACATGGCCTCCCTGCAGGAGGGGTGACACTGCCCTTTGTAGGCGCCGTGGTTGCATAGGCGTGAAGCTTAGGTCAAAGTTGGTCGCAAAATGAGCTTTGAAGCTCTGTTTCCCATGACATGATAGAGAAATGTCGAAGTAATATCGGTAGTGCCCATGGATCTGAGTTCACGCTCGCAGCTCCGAGCACAACGTAGCTCTCTGCCATACAATCCTGAGGACGACGTTGAGCATCAAGCGGTGGACATGCGTGATGAGAGGACGCGACCAAAGTGAGCGAGCTAATCTAACGCTAAGCCAGATATGGATTAGATCTGTTCCTAGCGTGGGCGGCAGGTGCAGCGGAGGAAATGGTTGGGAAAGGCAGCCGAGTGAGCCGAGCACGCCGAGGCAGCTTATGGTCCACCGTAACTGCCAAGCTGGTCAAAACCCACGTGACCCCGCTCCTCGAGCCGAGGTTGACGCTTTCCCCAATATCGTCCTTGTGTGCTACGTACAGCTATCGCCGAGGCGATACTCCGAACAGGCGCGCAAAAGGGCGCAGGAGTCGCTTGGACTCTCCCTCGGCCGAGGAGCAGAGCAAGAATCTTTCAAGCTGGAAGAACACGTTGACGCCGCTTGATTGTCCAGAAAATATCATTGCCGGTCCAGAGGATATTTGAGGGCTGCCAGGTGCATGACGACCTTTGCCAGGAGTCTGATCAATCACGCCGGTTAATCGTCCGCCACACAGTACATTGAGCGCGTACGAGGACTTTGAGCCACTGAGCCCATACGAGCCGTACGAGCACAGCGTCACCATGGCGCCAACGTTCCCGCATCTCACCATTGACTCTCCCGCCTCAGCCCCAGGCGTGCACGTGCTCACGATGCAAAAGCCACCGGAGAACCGCCTGAACGTGGCCTTCGCGCAGACCGTCATCAGCGCCCTCCGCTACATCGAGCGCGACCTGATGAAACCCGACGCGCCGGGCGCCGTGATCATTTCCTCCTTCTCCGACAAGTTCTGGTGCACGGGCCTCGAGCTGGATGAGTCGGACTCCAACATCTACGCCAACGCGGACGGGTTCTACCCCTTGCTGGCCACGCTGGTCGACTACCCGTACCCGACCATCGCGCTGATCACGGGCCACACCTTTGGCGGGGCCTGCCCGTTCGCCCTGTCGTGCGACTACCGGATCATGAACAGCAAGCGCGGCTTCATCAGCATGCCGCCCGTGAACTTGGGATTGCACTTTGACGGGATCGGCGCCCTGCCGCGCCTGAAGCTGGGCCCGCGGATCGCGAGGAAGATGCTCCTCGAGGCGCATAGGTGGACAGGAACGGAAGCGTTGAAGGACGGCATCGTGGATGAGGTGTGTGAGCCCGACACGATGAGGGAGCGGGCCGTGGAGTTCGCCAAGACGATCGCGCCGCGGGCGACGATGGGTGTTTATGGGTTGTTGAGATCCGAACTGTGGGGTGAGGCGCTTGACAAGTTCAAGGCAATCAGTTACGTGCACAGGAAGAGGGTTGGGACGGCAGCCAAGGCGAAGATTTAGACTAGCGACCGTAGGGAGTATACAAGGGACCAAAGGATTCACTGAATTGAACTCTATTGTACCCTTGCCTTGTCCACGCTAGCCAAGGAGAAGATTCAGATCAGACCACCGACCATATGGAGTATACCAGTTAAGTGATGGATTAACTGAATTGACTCTAGAGTATTATAGCCTCGCCTTGACCGCGCCAGCCTGCACGCGCTCGTGATCTTTCGCCGTGACCCCCAAAGCCAACGCCTCGAGCCTCGTCCTCGCACTCTCCTCCCCTTCGCCCATGACAATCTCTTCGCTCCGCCAATCCGGGTTGAACGTCACCAGGTTCAGCGGATTTTCCTTGTGCGCCTTGTGAAACAACCGAGTATACACATCGCCATCGTACGCACCCAGCGCACTCTCGAGCACGTAGTCCGGGATGGCCCACGCGTCCACCAGCGCCACGGCATGGGGACGAACCTGCGCCATCAGGTCCTGGATCGCGGGGGCCACATGCTGCAGCATGTCGACCGTCATGGCTTTAGCTAGAAGAAATTCCGACGCCGAGGCGTCGAGCGTGAATAGCGCAAACAGGCGGAAGAGCACCCTGAGCACCTCTAGCGTGGCCTCGTCGAGCGCCGGGGTGGGTGTGTCCGTGAAGACGGCGTCGTAAAAGTTGGACACGAGCAGGGACTCGGAGTGCGCGCGGCTCAGCTTGTGCAGCTGCAGCATCATGCTGGTCCACGGTTTTTTCTCGACCACTCGCGCCGTGTAGGCCTGGTACGAGAAGTACGAAGCACGCTGCTTGAACGCCCGCACCAGCTCGACCGGATAGCCGATGACGTCGAAGTTACTGGTCCGCGTGTTGTACGAGCGCGTGTTGCGCATATATTCCTGGAACTGCTCGTCCACGGAGTCGGTCGGCTTCAGGCTGGGTTTGTCGACCACGGCCTGCATCCGCTTGATCAGGTACGCGGCCGTCTGCTGCGTGATCATCCAGTTGTCGCCCTCGACGGTCGGCTTGGAGAGATACTCGTTGTTCAGCGCGATCATGCCGCTTCCCCCGCCGAAGCCATGCCCGCCCATCGCGCGGCGGCAGGTCTCGATGCCGTCGGCCGCGAGGGTCGTGCAGAGCGACTTTAGGCCGGAGGAGGCGGCGTGCATTTCGGCCAGCCGCGAGAAGTCGCCCGTCTTCTCGATCTGTTCGCGCGTGCCCCAGTAGAGCTTGTACATGGCTTCCCCGGTGTAATGCAGCGCGAAGGTCGTGGCCAGGAGAGGTAGGATGCGGATCTGCACCGTCGGGTAGTTGAGCACGGCTTGCTCGGGCGCGCCGGGGTCCTTCGCGTCGCGATCCGCGAACTGGCGCCGGATCGACAGGTAGCGGACCGCAACAGTCACAGCTCTCGCCAGCACGAGGCGCGCGTGCATGATGATCTGGGCCCGCACAAAGGTCAAGGATCCGTACACGACGGCCGGGTTCTCGGGCTTGTTGTACGTGCTGTTGTCAGGGTCGACGCCGGAGTACTTGGAGAGGAGTGCCGAGTGAGGCACCCGGAAGTGGTCGAAGAGCATGTAGCCATTGTCCATGCCGGGATAGCCGTACTTGGGGCCGATGTCGCCAATGACAATGCCGTCCAGGGGCCTGTTGGTTTTCATGTCCCGGATCTGGACAATGAACTGGTGTGGGCCATAGGACTTGTACTTCCCGGTCTTCGGGTCCGGCAGCAACAATTGAGCCACCACAATGGCATGGTTGGCAGTTCGGCCGAGGGCGCCATTCCACCACTTGCTGGCCGTGATGGTAGGGCTGTGTATCATGAATTCCTTCGTCCGAGGATCCCACTTTGCTTGACATTCGATGCCCTTGACGTTACTTCCGTGGCCAAGCTCGGTCTGCCCGTAACAGCCGATGATCTCCCAGTTCTCGGCCTTGGGGAGCCAGTACGCTTTCTGCTCATCGTTGCATTGCTCCCGGAGCGACGTGAGGAACATGGTAGCTTGCAGAGCATACGGGCCCATCTCGTCCATCAGGTAGTCGGCCATCACGTAGTCGTCTCGGTCCCAACCGTGCTTCAACGACAATCTCCTCAGTGCCTTTGCCCGTGCGAGGCCAAGGTGGTACCGGTCTGGCCTGGCCATGTTGAGCTGGTTCCTCTTACAAAAGATGGGGAGCGGCTCCAGTATGGACAGGATCCTCTTCTGTCGATTGAGAAAGTCATTGCGGGAAAGTAAGTGCTGTGACAAGGCGTCGACATTGACGTTTGATCCCGCTCGTTCCTGGGCCAGGATACTCGGCCCTTGGGGCTCGGCAGGTCGCAGTTTGTCCGTGAAGTCAGCCATCTCGTTGAGGGCCACGTCAAGAGGCGACAAGTCAGGTTCGACGATCAGACTCGAGGACACGTCTGGGCTATGTCAAAGATACAGTCCGCCGTACGCGGTGTCTGACCGGTAGCAACTATATGATCGGCCACACGCGACATCTCGGGAATACACTCGGGATCCTCGACGGCGACATTTTGACGACGTTGGGGATGCCTAGGCGAACCAGCTCCCCCTCCACCACCAGCATAAGTGCCGAGGCTGCTGGACGGGGGGCACGACGGAGGTCCTCTGGCTCCCAGAAATCGCCGTGATTGGCGGAAGCGGCATTTCACCTCTTGGAGATCTCGCCCTGCGTTAGGAGAGCCGCAGCGGCTACTGGTCCCAGCACGTCCCAGATACAAGAAGGGCTCCGCGGCGACTTGTGGTGTTGATGGCGGCAAGACACAAGTCAAGATGAAAGAGCAGCCGCAACCACAGCCGCAGCCGCCTTTCGACAGAACCGATTTCGTGCCGAGTCACACCGGCGACGACATTCTGCCCGCCGACCCCCTTTTCACTCGCCTGCTAACCCTTGCACACCGTCGCAACCCAAGGCCGGCGATACGCGACGTCAATGCAGGGATTGAACGGACAGCTGCCCAGCTGCTGAGCGATGTCCTCATCCTGCGAGGGGTTTTGAGAGACTCTCTCACACCCCGAGTGGTGGATGATCTGCGGGATGGGAGGGAAGTTTTCGTCAGTCTCCTCGCCCCTGGCGGGTATGAGTTCGTCGTGGGCGTGTTGGCCATCATGGCCTTAGGGGCCGCTGCGAGTCCGTTTAGCAGCGCACAGCCCGTCAAGGAGGCTTGCTACTACGTCAACAAGGCGCGTTCGGTGGCGCTCGTTACGGCGACTCCGGCTCTCGAGCTCGGTAAAGCCGTGGCCCGCGAAATCCAGGGCACCACAGACACAGGCTTTGGATTTGTGCCCATCAATGCAATCGAGAGGGTACCGCCGGTTGCGTTGGACAAGATCAAGATCTCGTCGAATCGCTACAACGATCCAAACGCGCCGGGTGTGGTCATCTTTACTTCTGGGACGACGGGGCCGCCGAAGGGCGCCGTGCTCAAGCGCGCGGCCATGATTGAAGGAGCCTTCTCCTTCGCGCAGCAGATCGGGCTACAGGAGACAGACACCCTTCTGCATCAGCTCCCCGTCCACCACGCCACGGGCATCTGGGTCTCGTTTTTCCCCTTCATTCAAGCCGGCGCTTGCATCGAGTTCAAATCCGGCAGTTTCGACCCCGAATGGACGTGGAATCGGTGGCGCCAAGGTGGTTTGACGCACTACACTGGCGTGCCGACAATATACATGCGAATGATGCGGTATTACCTCGAGCGCGCCACGAAGCTTCCGCCCGCAGAGGCGAGAAGTTACAGCGACGCTGCCGCAGCCTTCAAGGTCTGTTTGTGTGGCACCTCGGCCTTGCCAAAGCCCATCAACGATTTCTGGACCAGACTGTTGGGCCGCAGGATCGTCCAACGGTATGGGTCGACGGAGCTGGGCGTTGTCTTCGGCATGTCCCCCCACTCGAGCGAAGACATCCCTGACGGCTCTGTCGGCGAATTGTCATACGGTGTCGACGTCAGGCTCTCAGATGGCGACGAAGGCGAAGTGCTCGCCAAGTCCTGCAACATGTTCTCCAAATACCTCCATGATCCCGAAGCGACAGCAAATGCCCATGACCTGGATGGCTATTTCAAGTCCGGGGACGTGGCCAGACGTGTAGGAAAATACTACTACATCGTGGGTCGCGCGTCGGTGGACATCATAAAGTCGGGCGGGTACAAGATATCGGCTCTGGATATAGAGCGAGAGCTGCTGGCCCTGCCGTACATCGGAGAAGCCATGGTGGTGGGTGTGCCCGATATAGAATTCGGCCAACGAGTCGGTGCGGTCGTATCACTCCGGGATGACGAAGTCGCTCAGCAGTTCTACAAGGAGAACAATCGAAATCCCAAGAACTTGAGCCTGGGTGACTTACGCGCCGACGTACGAGATCGGCTTGCTGGATATAAGCTGCCAACACTCTTGAGGCTCGTCAAGGGTGAGTTGCCCAAGAGTGGCACAGGCAAAGTGGTCAAGAAGACCCTGGGCCCACAGTACTTCCCTCAGAATTATCAGGAAGATCGAGAAGTGCAAGTCTGGAGCAACAAGTCAGTTCTCCGAACAGCCAAGTTATGACCTTTGCGGGCTTTTACAGAGAAACTCTGCATTGAGGAAAGATGGATTCTATTAGACTAAGACAAGAATCTTGCCGAGACGCAGAACCGGAAATCTAGAAGTCAATGACATGAAGGACTTGAGCAAGACCGCCCTTGGCTCTCATACCGCCTCAAGCCCATGATCATCGCAAGCCCGCAGCTCCTGCGAGTGCTTGACTTGACGTGTAGCTCTACCATCCATATGCCCCTCGTAATCTGAGTCGCAGTCTACCAGTGCCACCGTCCCCAACGCTGACCAAGGCTTTGAGTCGTAGTCACAAAGACAGTGACGCTGGAAGTCGCCGACACAGTGGATGTCGAAGTGATTGTCTCGACAGTCGTGGTCCTTGTTGTTCTGGTTCTCATGGTGGTTTCTGTGACAGTTCCGGTGACAGTAACGATTGGGCCAGTGACACTTGCGGGGGCTCCAGAAACTGTGATGGTCAAAGTGGTGGTCGATGCCGGGCAAGTGTTGCTTGTGGTGGATGTTGTGGCTGCAGAGCTTGTGGCGTTGGTGTACGACGTTGTAACAGGGGCAACGGTGGAAGAAGAGTTGGAGCCCGAGGTGGTGATGGGAGCATTGATGGAGCTGGTAGAATTAGGCCAGGACCAAGACGTAGTAGCCGAGATGGGAGATCCCAAGGTGCTGGACGTCACGGTGGCGTTTGACACGCGAGTTGCACTGGTTGTAGTGTTGGCCCAGGTATAGGTTGAGGCACCAGAAACAGAAGTAGAGATCGTGGCAGAGGCCATCAAGGTGTCGTTCACTCGGAAGGGAACCGATGTAGTCGTGAAGGTCGGGATAGCGCCCGAGCTGCTCACGGTGGGGCGTGCAGTGGTGGATGTGAAATTTCCGCTAGAAGTAGCTGACCACCAGCCGGAGTGGCTGCTGCCTCGGCTGTGACTGCTCCATGAGCCGCTAGTCCAATCGCTCCAGTCACTGCGTGTTCGTGTGGTCCAAGTAGCTGAGGTCGGAACACCCGTGATTGTGGAGTCGGAAGTGGTTGTAGCAGTAGCCAGATCGGAGATTGAGCTCGAGGTTTCAGTGGTCGAGATAGGACTCTCCGAGTAGGAAGTGGAAGCACTAGATGAAGACATGGACCTTGACGTCTCCGTAGTGACAGATCCAGTCGACCTTGTGAGAGACGAAACCGACGTCGTAGACGCCTCAGCCGAGACAGTCGTGGAGCTGACCACTTTGGCACAGTTCGGATCTCGCTGAACGAGTAGAGCAATCGTGTCGGGGCTGGTGATGGGATTGTTGAGGTTTTTGAGGACTCTGCAATTATCTGTATCGGTCGTAGTGTCGAAGACAACACCCACACATGTCCCAGCACCTTGATTAGCGTTGACAGTGTCACAACGGCGAGCGCATAGCTCCGGAGTGTCCCTCGTGATCCAGGCACCACGGAAGCTGCTCTCGTCATAGGTCTTGTCACAGATGAAGTTGTACCTGACACATGAATCTGTGCCACTGAGAAGGGACAGGCCGGCGTACTGGCAAGTGGTGGGGCCTGAATCATCGCTTGATGTTGTGGTAGTGGCGGTTTCGGACGTCGTCACTGTCGTGGATGAGAAGGAGGTGGTGTCAGGGCTTTCTCCTGCTGAGGTTGTGGCTGTGGTTTCCGAGCTGCCCGTGGTGGTTGTCCAGGCCCACGACCAGGTGGATGATGTTGCGGAGTCCTCAGTAGAGCTAGACGAGGTTGCGGTCGAATCAGCTGCTCTTTTGGAAGTTGAGGGCAAAATACCGGTAGATGTTGTTACAGTGTCGGAAACGGTTTCAGTGGACGAAGTAGATACATCGGAAGAAGTTGAATCAATATCCGTTGTGTTGGTAGTCAAGACAGCAGTTGTCGACAAGGTGGTGCTGACGACACCGTCCACCGAGGAAGTCGCAGTTGCGGAAGTGGTGCCGGAGCCAGAGGTCGTGGTACTCAGGCTATTGGCAGAGTTGATCCAGTCAAGCCAGATACTAGCACCTGGGTAGGGCTCAGCTGGCCACGGCCAATCTGTCGTACCTGCGCTCGCGACTGTATCGGTGGTCGAAGCTTCCTCCTGGGCAAAAGCACCAGGAAGGACTGTAGCCACACCCAGCCACAAGGCGGGTGCAATAAGGGTAGATCGCATCTTGAACGAGGGACTGTAAGTTGATTTCAAACGAGTGACAAGAAACCTGTTGGTTAGTAGCGAGCGACTTTGGAATCGAAAGAGTGAACTGGTTGATGAACATCGAAACCTACTGAGCATCGCTGGGAGCGGCTATATATCTTGCACAGTCATCACAACATCACGAATACCCGTCTTCGAAAGAATGATTGTCTCAGAGAAACCGCAGTATAGAATCCCATGCAGGAATGCCTTGCAGATCCTGGGCGGAGATGAGGCCGATAGAAACGTCAACAGGTCCTTCTGGCAGATAGGAAGGGGGAATATGCCTTTCTTGGCAAGCCATGTCCGACGCAAGGGTCACGATCCGCCGCATGTATCCAACAATGCTATTCTTAAGTCCAAGACAATGAATTCCAAGACGAAGTGAAATGTAAGGGCATGTCTCACTTGCGAAATGTTGAGTGATAACAAAGCCTGCGGCATCGGTGCCTTGCTCCAATGAAGTGTACAATTTGAATTCTTTCCGTGCTTGGTGAAATCGAGGAGCAAGGTATATGAGCGACAAGGAGGAGGAACAACGGTGGACGCAGCAAACAAAGTATGCTTGACTTGGATGAGGCAAAGAGGAGGCTGTCTCACTCTGTCCACTGATATGGCTCGCCATGTTGCAGTAAAGCTGACAATCGGGAGTGTGGTGGGTGTGCTTTGAGACTCCGTCTCGATTTTCAGAGAGAGCCATGTCTGGGGTGAGATATGTGTCTCCAAGCCTAGTCAGATGCAGCGCAGCCATGTGAGCTGTTTACAGGAACACGTAGCCTAGAAGGACAAGTAGGAGTACAGGAGCAGGTAGTACTCCGTAAAGAGTGAGAGAAAAACACATCGTCCCTCTTCTCTTGTAGATTAGCCACTCGCCGCTTTTGCTCGCACTCGGCTCACTTGCTTTCTCCACGCTCCGTAAGTCTGCCTAAGCACTTGCTCCTCTCCCTTCTTCATCATACACTCAACTTTACATAACAGAACCCATTTGAGATGCCAGAATTGCTACTGCGAAGAAGCAGCCACTATCTCGAATATGTGTGCATGAGTAGCACAAGCTGAGTCCGCCGACAGTATGATAGAATATCACAGCGTCAGCGCAGTTACCCAATGCTTGCACCTGCGAGATCGCAGAGTGCCATGGGAGCGCTAGGGGCGTATGAAGCGCGACATGGCTTTCGTCGAGGTCCCCAGAGGTTGAGCCGCTGATCCCTCGTCTGTTCCGACCAATGTCACTGCCGCCGAAGAGCGTCGACGCCCTCCTTGGTCACTGCGACCGAGATGTCGGCTTGCTGGTCCTCCCGAGCTCATTGTCCACTTCCCCCTCTAGTCAGATGGGAGAGAATTTGATGCTTGCAGAGACTCTTAAGAACCTCGATTCCATCACCTCACGCATGGTCGTTCATTCGAGCCAGGTAATACTCAGGTGTGACCGTCGGACCTAGGGTCAGTCAAAATGGTTAGTTTCGTGGTTTTAATGGCAAACTGCCAGTCGCCTACCTGAGACCCAGATTTCGCCCGTCTCACCAACTGGCAGCACCTTCCCCTGGTCGTCCCGAATCTGGATAACATTCCCACAAAGTGGTTTACCAACGCTGTTCCAGGGCCAAGGACACCTGGGGCGGGCATGGTAGCCAGGAACGTCAATTCCGTCATCCCCCACGACTTGACAATATACGCCCGGGGCCAAAGCTCTGGTGATGTCCTGCTGGACGTCTACGGTCGTCTTTGCGGCTCCTGTCGTGATATACTTGAGGTTCTTGAAGTTTGTCCGTTTGAAATCGTCGTGGGCAAGGAGGCGAATCAGCACCGTAGGAACACAGAACATGAGTTCGATGGGATATCGGTTGTACGTATGTAATAGCAGGTCGATGTCTGTGGCGGGGGCCCAGGATGTCCTCGACTCCGACGCCCAAAGGGCAGAAGGAATGGATGAACAAACCCGCGACATGGACACTGTCGAGGATTCCGGCGATTTTCAAGATTTTCCGCCACTTTGGATTGGACGGAAGAGGTGTCTAAGTTGCAGGATCATGGATATGATATTTCTCTGAGGAAGTACAGACGCCTCGAAGGCATTTGTCAGTCTAATCGCATCAACAAGTAAGTGCAACACTACCAACCTTTGGGACTTCCTGTGGTGCCACTTGAAAAAACCATGACGGCTGTGCGATTGGCAATTTCTTCATCCCAAGCCGTATCCCATGGAGTTTTCTGGCCTGAGATGAAAGACCTGCCTCGTTCGTCCTTTCCCGTCATCGTCTCCGAGTCCTGTACCACGATGGAGAACCAGTGATCGCTCGACTTGCGCGTCGCCATCGCTAATGGAACTGTCGTTTTTGAGCAGACAACAGCTTTAGGTCGCAAGGTTTGAATCTGAAAAAGCAGTTTGTGAGCGGTGGCTTGCTATGGACAGGTCGCAACCACTGCGCCCAAGGCTATGAGAGCCAGCACATTCGGGAATCCCATCACCTGATTCTCCGTCAAGTTGATGACTTTGTCGGGATCCCATTTCCCGCTTTCTATCAATCCCGATTGTCTGTACCTGTGAGTGAGTTGGCAGACCAATTTTCGTGTTTGGCCCTTGGTAATGGTTTGATTGCGATTTTTGCCATCTCTCCAGGCCACTGAGTCGTCGTCTCGGTCCTTATTTGAAAATAGGAGGGAGAGCAAGTTTTGATCAGGTATGCTTTGAAGTTGACCACCGCTAGAAGTCATTATTTCTGGGTGCCCTGCCTTCGACGGATGCCAGATGTTGATCCTTTTCGCCCTTTCAGTGCCGTTGCACAGACTGTCACGCACAGGACAGTTTACATAATAGGAGGGTGCGGGTTTTTATCGAGTTGACCATGGGGCCTAGGCTCCTGGGGTCGGGAGGGGGACGCGCTGGGATGTTAAGGTACCTGTAACTTTCCAATCCGAATATATCCTGACTATATAGATCAATCTTTCACCTCGACTCAAGGCTTTCGCGAGTTCTGTGGTACTTTATTCTTCGCTCACCAACATGTCGTCGCACTCATTCTCATCAATCCTTTACGGGGTCGCCGAAGATCAAAAAGTAGCCACCATCGCATTCAAACGACCCCGACATTTCAATGCGATCGACCCGAAACTCCCTGGCGAGATTCGTGCCGCTGTGAGGCTCGGGAATGGCGATGCCAAAGTCCACTGCATTATCATCAAGGGAAACGGACCGGGATTCTGTGGTGGTTGCGATCTAAACCTCACTGCCGAACAGGGCGTGCGAGGGACGAAAGAGGGCAGCTAGGATGTGAGCAAAGGTTTCGACCCGTTCATAGACTATCAGATGATGAAAGAATACACCGAGTCCTACGCCGAGCTCTTGCGCAGCCACAAGCCCACCATTGCGCAGGTGCACGGGGCCGCGGTTGCTGGGGGCAGTGGCATTGCTCTTTCCTGCGATCTGGTGATCATGGCAGAAGACGCCCGCATCGGATATACGCCGACGAGAGTCTGGGGTTGCCCGAGGACGGCAATGTGGACGTATCGCCTCGGCCCCGAAAAGTCAAAGAGAATGCTCTTTACGGGTGATTTGGTCAACGGGAAGGAGGCGGAAAGCATGGACATGGTCTTGAAAGGCGGTTCACTCCAATCAACTCGAGCATACCGTCCAGTTTCTGGTCGATCGGATCAAGACGGTCCCTGTGAACCAGCTGTGGATCTAGAAGCGAGTGGTCAACAGTATCATTGAAGGTTCGTTGGAGCGGAGTCAGCAGCTCGCCACCATCTTTGATGGCTTGACGAGGAATTCGACGGGATGCCTTGAATCGCCATGCAGTCCTGCATGGACTGGGGGGAATCCTCCCACGGCACCCAGCGCGGACGCGATAGACGCCGTGGGGGAGACATGGGATGCAGTCCTAGGAGACACTGATCTCGATTTGTTCGGCTGGGATCTGTCGAGAGCCACCACCACGGACAACTAATTACTTTATGTTTGATTCCTTGGATCTTAGAGGCGTCCACGACCTGAAACGGGAATCAGATGATCCTGCCGCTCTCGATGCTTGCATCCTATCTTTCAAACCACATGATCTTCCCCGCCTTCCTTGCACATCTACTCGCCAGGGACAATCATGCACGAGAGTAACAGTATTCCATGGCCGGCCTTGGGAGCTCTGCACATCGACATGATATACCGCAACGTTTACGGTGATGGAGGCAGGGTACGCTTTGACCCATTTCCAGGAGTTGTCTGCCGTCCGTATCTGAAGTCCAGCAATCGGCTGGCGGAAAAGAAGGGTGAAAGTTCCAAAGTCTGAATGCCCTCTAATGGACTCTGGCACGAGTCCTTTTTCTCCTTTGGATGCGCTAGGGTGTTGCAGCATGTATCGCATGTGGCAGTTGGACATGGCTCCATAGTCATGTAGCTTCCAGAGCGTCTCCTCGTCGTCAAGTTTGAGGATGATGGCTGTCAGGACCAGCAGACGGTAGAGAATGTGGTAGTGCAGGTGACGGCAGAACTTCTCGGTTTTCTCCTTGTACTCCAGGCACGGCGGTGGACGGGGTCTGTCTTCGAAGTAACTGTTCCACTTGGGATCTTCGTAGAGCTCGACGTTCTCTCGCTGACCAGGCTTGTTGCCTCTGAGCTGGAAACCCAGCGGTCCGCCAGGCGGGCTGTGGTTCCGTTCATATTCTTATTTCTCCTGTTCAGAGAGTTGGAATATCTGGGCGGCAAGCGAGAACTGGTCGTTGACCTCTTCTTGGGACAGACCGAAGTTCACAAGGTAGAAAAAGCCGATCTTTTGGATGGCGTCGTGAAGCTGAGCTGCAAGTCGTTGCTTTCCACCACGTCGATCAAAGTCGGATAGATCTAGCGCCACAAGGTCTGTCCAGTCCAGTTCCACAGTTGTCTCGGGAATGGATTGGTAGCTGGCACCGTCGGTGATTGCAGGGGCACCCATTGTTCTGAACAAGCGGTGGAAGCGGTATCGTTCGTGCTGTAGTTCAAGAGCAGCCTAAGCGTTGGAGTGTGGCGTTTCTTGGTTCGAACAGAGTGGTAAAGGGAGATGGATCCATATATGCCCTATCAGTATAGTGATACTGCATGGCTCGACTTGCGGAGGTGGAGGTGGAGGCGGAGACCGGGCAAAGCGGGAAAGGGGCATTGTACTCCGTATACCTAGGTATAGATCTATGAAGCTCGTAGCTACACGGTCTGTCGAATATCTCCTCATGAGCAGGCTGCGTTGCTTTCCATCCTCCATCAAGTAGCTAGCGACCACACCTAGTTGTACTCGATCTGCATGATGTCCTCAAACAAGTCAAGCCTCGGCACCTACCTGTAGGCACAATGCTTGGATGTCAATGCGGCCCAGGTCACATGTACAGTTCCAACCGTAGGTTTCTGGTAAGTCGACCGGACACGCGCGTGCAAGAATGGCAAAACGTAGAGGCAACTCACTCGATGGTATGAGAGGCTGGAGCCAGCAGAGCGAGACTGATGGGCAGTGACATGAAAAGCAGTCGGATCCTGGCATGCCGACTTGAATGACAGTTATCGATGGTAGCACCGGCACATGGAGCGATATTCGACAGGTGCAGGACAAAACTGCGTCTGCATCCAGGCTTGGAACGTCTTGAGCCCTGAGCAGCAAGGCGCTTCACCAGCTTTATTTGGTTGCGACCAGAGCGTAGATGTTGCATGCGTGCTCGGTGATGCCCAGCGACAGGCTCAGTTAAAGCTCAGGCTAGAGCAGCCTTCGCTCACCCTCTAGGATTGAAACATTTATGGCATTTAGGTTTTTCGTCCTCGAATAGTCTAGGCAGATGTGAGCAGAAGGTGGATTGAGCCTGAGGAGAGCGTGAGAGGCGAGGAGAGCGTAAGAGGTCGCCGACGAGGTCGCCAAAATCATCGGGTCGGAAAAACTTTGGGGACGCGAATCAAGCGAACCCTCGGCGAACCCGATGATGTGTCTCGCGTCAGAACTCGTATCACCTTCGCAAAGGGTTTTGCTGCTCAGCTGTCGGCTCTGGAGAGCCTGAATTTGATCTTGCCTACTAATGAAATCGTAACGCTACGCTCCTCCAATATGTGGCCACCGGATGTATGACAAGGGCGCTTCGCTTCAACGGTCGCAGTCTCATGACAAAGGCCTCGCGCCATCATGGGAGTCTGCCTCTCCTGTCTGGGCCTGCGCGGTCACAACCAGGCTGATGTATGTAAAGCTCCGTCTCACTCACATCAGTGGGACCAAAGACTCATTCATCATATATATAGGCTGACCGCCAACGCCTCCTCTACGATGACTATCCCTCGGCCCAACATTACGGAACATGGGGCGCCGGGCACACCATCCCGCCCGAGAACCTCATGTCCCCTGAAGAGATCCAGCTCGAACAAAGCGCCTTGGACAACATCTCGCGCGGGCTGAGTGATCACATTGTCGAGATATTCCCTCACAACCTGGGCGGCCGACCTCTCGGCGTGTCTGGCTCGCAGCTTGTGAACGGCAATGGGGCCAGCCATACCATCAGCAGCGATCAGAACGGCAGCACGGCGCATGTATCTTCGCAGCATCACGATATCTTGCTGTCACTCATCCCGGGCGACAAGTCGAAGCGCTCGATACGGATATACCCTGCCTCGCGACCGACGTCGAAAAGTGGTCAGTCGTTGAGGAGTAAGAGTTCCATCACTGGCGGGATGAATGGGACAAATGGCAGGAAAAGGGAAGATTCTTCGGTCCTGGTCACGCTGGACGTGAATTTGCCCTGATTGCTGTAGCAGCACTCGCGAGAGAAGAGGGCGACGGAAATGGGTGTGTTCGAGAGTCAGAGCGATCTATCCAAGTTGGCTCTTCAAAAACTCTCCCACTTACTGATGGGAATATACTCTGTCCAGCGTCGAATGTCGAGTGTCGAATGCGGCGTCTCTCACACCGGACAAAGCCTGGGAACGCCTCCTCAGAGCGAGGCAATCCCGGATGTGAAGGCTTCATATACGCACGGATGATGGAACGTGGACTTGCTGGAGAGC
Source organism: Cladophialophora yegresii CBS 114405 (assembly GCF_000585515.1). Lineage (NCBI taxonomy): Eukaryota > Fungi > Ascomycota > Eurotiomycetes > Chaetothyriales > Herpotrichiellaceae > Cladophialophora > Cladophialophora yegresii. The sequence goes on from NW_006913045.1 coordinate 497,679, forward strand.
GACCTCGAAAATACGGACTCGCCGCTGTCGACACCTTGATATGGGCAAGAGACCGCAAGTGACAAAGCAAATCAGTAGCGAGCAATCAGGAAGCATGGGCTTGCAGAATCGCCAAGTCTAATGAGACCCCGAATGGGGAGCCATGTAGAGGGACTCTCATGCGGAAACACACGAGTTCCTCGCCGGTTGCGATATGACGTTGATTTGGAAGGCAGCGGAGGCCACTTTATGTATTATAATTCAATCAAACATTCCATGAAAGCAAGAACCATTTGCATTTCCTGTTACTAGCCTAAGCAAAAGGCTGACTATCTCAAGGACTTTGGGGGTATCTTGGAAGCTGGATGAAGCTGCCTCGCTGTTCGCTCGCTGGGAAATCGAAGCGGTTGGGGGTATCTCAATGTCAAGTATTAGCTCAGGGAAAGCAATATTCTGTCCGCCCGGTCCGATCCGTTGGCCTCATTGTTGTGGTGTGGTTTGTGTCAGTCGCTCGCTCTGCTGAAAGGAATGTGATTCGAACTGAAGAAGGGGTATCGTTTGTTTTTGCATGGTTCGTGTCAGCGCCAAAGGGGTATAATGGTTGATTAGACGCTGGTCGACTAGCTCAAGGACAATGCTGAGTTTGCGCGAGATGGTATGGGATGGATCTGCGTTGTCGACTGGGTCGAGGTTGGGCTGGCGTCATGAAGCTTTCAAGTGGGAAATTGTCCTCTTCCTCGATGATCAGTTTTATGCCGTATGGCTTGAGCTCTTGAACCTTCCATCAAGCACCGTAACCGTTCCGATACGCCGCGATCTACTTGGCAGCTGGGGTGTTGGCCGGCGCAGGGTCGGCAGGTGCGGAAGTGTCGACAGGCGCAGCACCTGTGAAACCATAACCTGTCAGCTCGATCTGCGTGGAAGAGAACGGAACGCGTGTCTACCCACCAGCAGCAGGTGCAGCCGGGTCGCTGGTAGACGGAGCAGCTGCGGTGTCTGTCGCGGTTGGCTTGGGCACAGCGGTAGGAGTTGCACTGGTGTCAGTCTTGGTTCCAGCAGTGCTGCTCTCCTTGTCCTTCTTGCGCTTGAAGAGGGCCTTGATTTTATCCATAGCGTCGAGGGCTGCGATTAAGAGATTGCTGTCAGAAGAGTATTGGTGCTGAGTGTGTTTGAGAACTAATTCGGGCAAGCGGAAGCAGTGCGGAAGAAAAGTTAGAGAAGAAACGTACGAATTCCAGGCATGTGGACTGAAGTGAAATGGGTCTGGGGGAGATCGGGATTAAGTAGCTGCGAGTCTGCTGGGTGCGGCAGGAACGAAGTTCTGTTGGCTTCGACAGGAAGCTGGCGGGATGCAGACGATAACGACTTCCCGCGTGTTTGGTGCTAGCCAATGAAGAATGGACGGTCACTGGACAGATCGCCGTGACGCAAGACCGATGGCTTGGACAGTAAGATGGCTCAACAAGGCAAGATGGTATGTCTGTTTCCCTCTTCTCGTGACGGCGCAAAAGGCGGAGGATGAGGTGAGGGTGGAGGCTTGGATGAGAATTGCCCTCGAATCCGGACTCGCGTCGCTGAGAGATGTCAACCTGACTGGGTAAGTGATCAAATCTTGTGGTTAGCAAGCTCGCCCAGGCATCCGCCGGAAGCGAGAAATGTAGCCTGATGCACACGGACTTGGTCGTCGCTCTGAACTTGAGGTGTGCGCGCCAGTGAGATTGGTATAGGTGAGGGCCTTAAAACCACCGTCGGAGTTTGGAGAAACCTTGTTGGGAGGCCGATGCTCATAGGGCAGAATGGGCAGCTGTATGCGATCCTCGAGTCACTTGCGCATGTTTCAACGGCTGTCCTTGACTAATGGGATAAGCAGGACCATGAGCCCCGTGATGCTCGCTGCCTCTAGCCAAGGCAAAGTGAGGACTTCCGCTGTCTCCGGCACGAATCACGCGGCCACAATGTTACTGGCGCCAACAAGATAGGCTGTCCTTTCCAGCTCCCTCGTCTTGGGAATAATGGGATTGTTTTCCACAGAACGATGGCGCTCCCCTGTGGCAGCTCAAATTCCCGACGTCGGGCCATGAACTTGTTCACAACCCGCGCGTCGTTCGAGAATTGGGGTCTGAAGCGACGACGACGAAGGAAATGCGAACAACATGAAATCGAAAATCAAACTGGCTAACCGCGTGCGAAGAGCTCTTCCTCACAGGGACGGCAAGCCCTGGGCCGAAGATGCGCGGCAAGATACCGGGTGTGCTTACGGAGTACATTTGTGCAGCCGACATGCTCCTTGGGGTCTCTGCTGGCCTTATCATCTCGGTGAATGCTGAGTACTGTCTTCACTCAGACGCCGTTCGAGTTCACCTCAACTGCTTTCCGGGACCCCGGAACCGGACTGACAGCAGAGAGACAGTATCACTCTTAGTGACAAGGCCAGCAGGGTGTTGGGGCGTCTGGGACCCAGCACCATCCTCGACGGCGCTGCCTCCAAGCTGTGGAATTGGTTTCCGCTGTTGGGGAAGAGGAGCAAGAAACACACCTCTCCCCCGCACACGGCGAGGATCGGTATCTGATGCGCTCGACAGCGGGGTATTCCACCTCGGGGATTGAAGAATAAATATCGAAGCATAACCTCTGCGCGGTCCAGCAACGAACATTATATATTGACAAGCCAGATCCGAAGAAACACGATCCCAGCCTGACACCATGCGTCTCGATTACGTGCCGAACCCGCCCACAAACCTGTCCGCAGAGGACCAGGAGGTGCTTGAGCGCGTCAAGGCACGTCGGGGAGCCATGGGCCTCATACCATTGGACTTGACCTTGTTGCATGCGCCCAAGATCGCAGATGGTGTGTCCTTGAAATGTTACGGTTCACGAACAGGTGCTAAATGAGATCCAGGCTGGAACGCTCTCCTTGGAGCCGTGCGGACAAAGAACTCTCTATCAGACGACATCCGCGAGATTGCCATCTGTCGACCTGCTCTGATTAACAAAGCCTGGTTCGAGTGGAACGCGCATGCACCTATTCTCCTCAAATCCGCCGGGTTCACAGAAGAGAAACTGGCGGTCGTGAAGCAGCTGCATCCAACAGAAAAAGGCGCATTGGACGACCGCCAGTGGGCTGTGCTGCGATATGCTGACGCCATGACTCGGGACGTCTCAGTTCCCCAGAGTCTGTTTGAGGAGGTCAAGGCACAGGGCTTTAATGAGCAGGAGATTGTGGAGCTTACGGCCACTGTTGCGAGTTATAACCTGGTCAGTCGGTTTCTGGTCGCATTGGACGTTGGCGAACAGAACGATAAAGCTCCAGACTGGGCCTCGAAACTATAGTTGGGTGCTGGTACCGGTATATACTACAGCTGCGGCCATGAAGGAGGTTTACATCCGGCTGATAGCGGCAATTTGATACCTTCAAAAGCAGCCCTTGCAGGCATAGCTCTTAAGCCAGTCCGCGTCCAGCTGTCCCCCTTGCTTCAGTACGGAGACACCTTTGTATCCACATCGGTCTGCTGGAACCTGAGCTGACACCAATCTCCACACGAGATCGGCTCGTACTTGGCCGGATGGTCTTGATCAATGCAACTCGGCAGGACTCCGCATTTCTCGTTGAAATTGAACCCGAAGAAGAACGGCATGGAATACCTCGTGAAAGTCAGCCAGTCGAGCAGAACCTGCAAGGTCTGGCATGGCATACCTGTCAACAGTAGACCGATTATACACCCTGTGAACCGTCGACTTCATCCGATCATTCGTCAACCGCATCAGGTAGTCGCCAATGTTGACGACAAACGTGCCTTCGAGCGGCGTCGCCTTGATCCACTCGCCCTCGTGGCTCAGCACCTGCAACCCACCATTCATATCCTGCCAAAGCAGTGTGAAGCATTGCAGATCGGTATGCGAGCCAATGCCGATATCTTGACTCGCGGCCGCTTGCTCTGCCGACATGGCCGGGTAAAAGTTAAACACGCCATCACTTCCCGGGTACGTCGTCACGGAGTCGAAGTAGTCCTCCGGCAGATCGAGACTGAGCGCGAAGATCCTGACCAGACGTCGCGCCAGTTTGAGGCACTCCTGCCAGTAGGTGATGCAGCCGTCCTTGAAGCCCGGGAGATGCGCCGTGCCTTCCCACACGTAGTTCTCGCCGCGGATGTAGGGCTGCACTTCCGCTGGTACAGCATTAGGATCTTTGGGTTCGGGGTCGTATTGTGGTTCGTACCGCCAGGAGAATGATTCCCGATAGTCCACTGCGACGGGCGTCAGTAGTTGCAGTGGGGTTCAAATCACTCGGGATGCAACGAACGTCCTTCTGATGGACTAGCCATTCCGGATTTGTTGCCTGCGTACCCGTTGTACCATTTCCCCTTGTGCTTGGACACGAGCAGCTTCTCGTCCTCAGATTGTGCGAAGAAGGCCTTGGACGCGTTCAGGGCTCCCTCGATGGCAGAGTCCGGGATGCCGTGGTTCTGGATGTAGAAGAACCCTGTATTCTCGGCGGCGAGTTTGATCTGTCGGGCGAGCCCTCTGCGGGCGTCCTCGTCTCCGTAGATCGGGCTGAGGTCGATCAAGGGGATCTCGTCCGTCCGCGCGTCACGCGCAGGCTTGGTCGACACATTGCGATAGACGGGGCCGTAGGCCGTGCGGAGCTCGAGCTTGGTGAACTCGGGTTGCTGGAGTTCGGTGGTCGTCGACATGGTTATTTATGGTCTGCAGTCTTGCCCTCGTACGGGCTATGCAGACACGTTCCGTGCTGGCCTGAGAAGCATGCCGCCTTTTCTTTGGGGTCTGATGTACTTTCATGTAGCCACAGCGGGTCTCCTCCTTGCTGACAAGATACCCCAGGCAGCAGGTTTTCGGCTGGTCCCTGTCCCACCACGCCTAATTCACATACCGTGTAGTGCGCAATTGTAATGCCAACGCTTCACGCTCACGCTCCCGCTCCCGCCTGTCGGCTACTGGCGAAGGCCGAACAAGTCCCACGTAGATGAGGTTTTGGCCTATCGTCATGCTGGGAGATGCAAGAGATCCATTGATATGGAGCCAATGTTGGTCGGACTACTCCGAGAAGGGAAGCTGTCATATTCTCGGCATTCTGGAAATGAAAGCTTATCTCGGACGTGCTCAGACTGTCTAGGCGCTGGTCTAGATATGGATCGGAGGAAATGCTCCTTTCTTGACTTCTGAGGATCTCCAACCCAGCTCAAGTCTCAAGAATCAAAGCTCCGATCAGTCGCACGTTGCAGCCTGGCTATGTTGTTTCGCCCGCGGAGTTCTAGAGTCAATGCCAGCGGATATACGATGGTCGCCGAGCTGAGCCTTGTTAACAAGCCTACAGCTCATGATCTTCGCACAAGGTGCTACCTACTGGCCGTAGATTCCACCACCGCAAGGAGGGCTATCTATCGAATACCAGACACCCGGTCCGTCAAACACCTCCAATGTTCCGACGCACCAGTATCTGTCCTGATGCTCCTCCAAGAGATTCAGAAATGTGGTAGGTATCCTCCTTTTGAAAACCAGTCTCGATAGTGTCCGCCTCTGTATCACTTGGAAATACGATGTCCAGCTCCTGAGATCCGGACCTCTATTCATCTCAACGTGCAAAAGCCCTCAACATGTATGGTATCGGCATGCTTCGCAATCGGCGCGTTGTACGTGCAAGATATAAGTTCGCCGGTGCTGAAGGTCGAGATCTGCAACTCCTTACGTGGTGCGTGTCCCCATACCGCGGCACAGGTCCTGGTACATCTCAGTTTACGCGGCGAGCAGATACTGACATCTCATTTCCCTAAACCCGGGCATCCTTTCATTCCAGTCAACCTAGGTGCTAATGGAGTTCGATCGATCGCATCTCGACACTTCGCTCATTGTTCTGCGATAATCATCGAGGTGGTCACGGCGGTCCTTTCGCATCCCTGAAGTCACGAAGCTGGGGACAAAGACGCCGTGAAGGCTGGAAGGAGGAGGCTTCGAGAGTCGAGTTTGAGGGTGCCGAAAGTGCGGCGGATGAGGTTGGAAAGCTGGTGGCAAGCTGTAACGATAGAGCTTCGCTGCGGTCGAGAGGTCCGGAAGCCCTGGCAGAAGATCAGGTCTGGCTCAAAGCTTGGGACAGCAGGCTGGACGAGCCGTAGCGTCCAGGCTGGATGAAGGCGGGAAAGACACAAATCTCCCATGGCACTTGATTGCCACGCTGATACTCATACTCCTTGGTCTCGATGGAATAGAACACCTAGGTTCTGCATATAACCGGGCGCGTTTGTTCTCTGCCCTCCCCAACCCCGAGCACAATTCCATCACGGCCTCTATAGCTCCAGCTCCAAATATGGCTTCAATTCATTCTCTCTCTCCTTGTCCATATCTCGGCCATTCTTACCGCGCCTTCTCCATCCTCTTCATCCCCCGCCTCGCCGTATCGCGCATGAATTTGGCCCCAACCCACTCAGGCAACAACCCCATAACCCCAACCTGCAACCCACGCGGCCAGTACGGCGTAATGACCACAAGCCCAGAGCCTACCCTATTCAACGCTTTTCTCGCGAAAGTGTCCGCATCAGGACAGAACAACCCCGCTGTAGATCCTCAATCATGGCTCGCATTCGGCGTGGCCACGGCTCCCACAATCAGGGAGTGGACGTCGATGTGGCCTTGACTTTCAACCCGTAGTTCCGCGTCCAACGAGACACTGCACCGCGAGACGTACGCCTTCGCGGCCGAGTATGCGACCAAGTACGGCGCAGGGACCAGCTCGGCGGCACTGCTGATGTTGACGATCGCGGCCCGCTGCCTCTGCGCCAGCACAGGGATCAACACCCTCGTCATCTGCGTCATGAAGGCGGCGTTCAGATTGATCAGCGCGTCCAGCTCCCCGGCTGACCTTTGCATGATGGGCGCCCACGCACCCCGCGCAGCACCCGCGCCACGAACGTTATTGATCAGCATCGTGAGCTGAACACCGGTTACCGCGTTGAGCACCTTCTTATCGGTCTCCTCGTCCGTCCAAGATGCCTTTATGGCGTCGATGACCAGTAGCCTGATTTTTCTGTCGGGGTAGGCTTTTTCAAGCTCACCCGCCACGCGGTGGAGTTTCTGCTCGTCGCGCCCGTGGATGATCACGTTGAAACCACGCCGGCAGGGGTCCTGCGCGAATGCGTTGCCAATGCCGTCGCTCGCGCCGCTGACCAGGGCCCATGGTTGGCCAACAGTGGAGCCGGAGCCGGACGGGGCTTGTATCGCGACAGCTCAGACGAGTAGAGGGCGTAGAATTGCAGGATGCGAATGGCCTTGGTGAAGATGTATGCTAGGATGAGGAGTTCTAGGCATGAGATGACGGTTAAGAACGTGGTATGGCTAGCCATGTTGTGCTATGTTTTCCATAGTAAGGCAAGTCGGGAAGGTTCTATGTTGGATGGTGGAGGGCCATGGTGGAGGTTCGAGGTTGGATGTTGATTTGTCTGCCACGGACTGTCCACTTCCACATCGAATGTAAGCATGTATTATACGTATCATGTTTGTACGAATGAGACTTCCCGAGCAGCGATAGCAGCAAAGCAGTAGCAGCACAGACTCGCGGTTTATATTCCGCGCCCATACGGGCTCTCTGCAATGGTCAACACACAATCAGGTAATTATATCTTTGTCAGGAGTCTCGCGGATAAAAGAGCGCAACCTCACCAGGGATACCTCAGGCATCAACGAATGAGTATTCCACAGCAGCATTTAGCAGTAGCAATGGCAACAGTAACCCAGACTGCCAGCTTGTACGCCGTGCCCGGACGTTCGACCTCGCTGCAATTATCCAACACGATCCGGGTGCTCCGTCCATCTCTTTGTCACAACCGTCGCTGACGAACGAATGCGCGGTCGTTAATGGTAGATATCGCTGATAGACGTTGCCATCAGCAGCCTGCAATGCATCATGACTGGTGCGTATGAGGTCTAGACAGGGCGTCGGGTGTCGATGATGATACATATCAACTGTTGTCGTCTCGTGGTGTCGAGGGAGAAACGCTGAATGTACCTAGTTATCTCAGACAGACTACTTGGTGACGCCTTCATTAATCACCTTGAAAGGGTGGGTAGCAGACCATCGCCGTCGCTATTGGGTGTGCCGGGCGCTCAGAGAGGCGTCCTCTAGTCTCATCACGCTGAGCTGGGACGTTGGGAAGTATGGTCCTGGTTGTCGGCGGCGGCGGCGACGGCGACGATGAGAGGCTGAAAGGGAGGCTGCTCCGGTTAGATACAACGTCAAGAGATGTCGAGTATCACGCATGTCTACATTGGGCACGACGGGGATGAAGAATACATAAGAGACTCGCGCCTTTTTGAACGTAAATGCCATTTAGGCAGCCGTTGACTGCCAACGGCGGCGTCATTGACGCTTCAGGCGTCCTCGCAGAACGCCGGCGCCTGTACATCTATGTACAGGGTCGCCACCACCCTCCCTCCGCCGTTCCGCCCGCATGCACCGCCTCCTGGCCGAGGCCACCGAACACCACCACCACCACCACGAACACCGCCGCCACCACCGCCGCTGCTTACATGTTGTTCTTCGCAAAGAACAACACGCCGTTCAACAGGCCATTCATCATGGCCTGCTCCATGTTGGGGACGGCGACCACATCGTGGCCACCGTCACCCACCGCGGCAGCAGCGGCGGCGGCACGACCCTTCGCCTGGTCGATCATCACCAGGAGCACGTCCGCCCACGTCTCCATCTCCCCCCCGAAGAACCACTCCAGACCGAAGGTCCGATGAAATGCGTCGGACTTCTTCTGAAGTTCCGCACGCAAGTCACCGAGACGCTTCACAGCGAACTCGGCCACTGCCCTCGTGCTGGCATCGGTGGCGAAGAGACAAAGAGAGGTCGTTGCAAGCGACCAAGCGTGCATGTCGAGAGGGCTGTAACGCCCAGCAGCCGAGTTTGCCTGAGCGGCGGTGATGAGCACCGTCGCCAACTTGTCAGCCCATGTAAGGGCGCTGACCACCGGGAAGAGAGGCGCAGAAGCACCGGGTGGCAGGTATGGGAACGGCGCAATGAAACACTCGAGAAAGCAGTGAAGTTGGTTCGCGATGCTGGTATCTCGCAGAGAGCCGCCGTACAGACCGTGATGGGTCTCGAAGTGTCGTTGAAGAAGGAAGCCCCCGAGAGCACGCATCTCACGAGTGCTTTCACGTTCAAGAACAACTTGAGTGAGCAGTTCGATGAGGTTCGAGCTGCTGGCAATGTAGGCTGCCTCGGGTGTTGTTTTGTTCGCGTCGGACTCTCGAACATTGACGGGGTAATTCGCTGGGACTAGACCAGACGCAGGCAGACCGACACCTAGTGCGTGGTATTGGATCATGACGCCGAGACAGTTGTGGGCCTGAATCACTTCATCAGGATATGTGGTTTGTCGTGGTCGAGGGATGACAGAGGTCGGGATTCCAGCATTGTCGGTGCGAACTTGTTCGAGAACAAATCGAGCCAGTGGGAGGGTGACAGACATGGACAGAGGAGTACTGTTCCTCAAAAGCTTGACGTGATTTTCCGCGCCCATCGCAAGCAAGGCCATAGTCCAAACCATTGTGAGGTTCTCCTCTTCGGTGCGCTGCAACGCGGTTCCGGTAGCCTGAACGAAAAGATATTGTTGCAGAGAGTCATAGGTCGAGAAGCGATCAGACTTGAGGTGCTTCCTCGGAAGATCGATGGCTGGGTCGAGGGTCATGTTCGCGTCGTGGTTGCCGTTGACTGTGGGTGCGGCTCGAAGGTCTGGCAAGAGTTCAATGGCGGTGGTGAAGGCATGTTGCGTCACGGGATCTGCTTCGGAAACGATGGCGATGACCTTGCGAGATTCAGGAAGCAGCCCGACCAGTGGATGGTATTGCTGGTAGTAGTTGCTCAGGAAGGCATCGTCCAGGGCCAGAGACTGTACAGGCGGCATGTCGTCGTCGGGTGCTTGAGTGCGTTGACGTTTGGAGGGACGAGAGCCGAAAATTTCGCCGAAGAAAGATTGAGAAGGGTCGCGAATCTGAAATTTCAGGTTTGGCGCCTCTTCAAGAAATGAGATAGGGAAGGACTCGTGCGGTGCGATAGCAAGACTTCCAATGGCTCGAGATCGAAGAAGGGAACCAGGAGATTGAGCAGTCCAGCCAACGCTTGGAATTCTATCGCGCTGATACTCGACTCTCGAGAATGGATTGAAGTTTGAAGGTGCAGAGAAAGACGGGGTGCGGTTTTGAAAACCAGCGCCAGTCTGGTCGTCAGGTGAGAAGCTCTCGGCAAACCCGCCTTGACCAGCGTCGAGAGACTGTCGCTGCTTCTGCTCTAGTCCTTGGACTCTCTCGGCCAACTGGCTAATGTATCTAAGTCGTGTGTCAGTCTTCTTGCGACAACAGTGTTGAGAGACAACTTTGTCTTGGTTCACTCACCCTTTACTTGGGCCACGCTTCATAGGCTTGCGCTCAAACTCGCAGTTGACGCCAGCCTTCTGACAGTTGGTGCAAGTCTTTGGGGTGCCGTCAGCTTCAGTGGGCGCATCACATTTGACCTGGAAAAGGTAAGTCAGTATCAAAGCACTCTTGTCTGATTTTCTAAGACGGCACGGTACCTTCTTTCTACGACACTCATCGCATGCACGAGATGCCTTTGAGCGCTTTCGCTTGTCTCCAGTCTGAGGCTCTTGTGGTGTCTCAGCAGATGCATCAAGGCTTGACCGACCTCCAGTGGGCATGAATGCAGGTTGACTTGGTGTCTGGGGAGGGGCCATTGCTGGGTCAAGCACAGATGAAGGCGCGGCGCCATTCGCGTCCATAGGCATGTTGTTCATGTTCCCATGTTCGATTTTGTCTTCAGATGTCGTCGCATCTTCCAATTGTCGTGCATAGGTAGGGAGGTTGTAGCTAGCCGACGGGTTGGTCAGCTCAGTGTCGATCGGATAGTAGGATGAACCGAACTGGGGAAGGCCTGAGCCCCCGAAATTGCCTGTCGGATCGTTGGAGCCTTGGTCGCGACCACTTCCTGGCCCCGCCATGATTTTTGTGAGTGCAGTGGATGAAGAAAGAGATGATGCCGTCGATCCGAAAGATGATGGTGGTGAGAGTGAGTTACGATTGTCGCAGCTCGGGTTAAGACGCGAAAGGCAGTCGGCTAAACCCCGGGCGCACTTTCAGCCCGAAGTGACTGCCCATTCGGCTCGCTTGCCTCACTGGGTATGCCCTGAAGGGGCACGAAGATCTGGGGAAAGCTACTCTAGAGCTGGCTGCTGCCGACTCGCGTGGCATCCTAGTTGCCGTCAAGGCTGGAGAACCGATTGTTCACAGGAACGGCTGCACTTTTCACCGAAACAATGGGACAATATTGACGTGTCGATCTAGAACATGGTCTATCAATGACACAGGTGACTGCACAGAGCCTCGCGCGATATCGTGAGCGTGAGGACAGCTGTCGCAGATGCTCCCGTGGACATTCCACTCGGTGAGCCACTTTCATGATCCTTTGTATTGGCTAATCGTCGCAGGCGCAAGTACAAGATAGCTACCATTCTCTGACTATCAAAGCACACGAGACAGATGTCCCGTCGCTTTGCGTGCGCACGACCAGCACATACTACACATACTACACATCGTGGACATTGGACATCGGCTCGACTCGTGATCCAAGCCTACACAGGTACATCGATTCAGAGCCTTGAAGTGGCTTGGGAGGTTCTCAGGCTTACATCGGCGAACACACAAACGCAGATGGAGACCTAAGATTGCGAGAGTTGGGGCTTTCACCACAGCACAGATCTCCAGACATCGACAACCCTTGCGGTGTAGAAGAACAGATATTGATATTCAGAAAGTTCCATACTACTAGACGCGCATTTGCTGTTAAGATTGCGCCAGCGAAGCAGACAGACCGGTCTGGTTAGGGTGTCCAATCCAGGTAGTCAAGAAGGATTTTCTTGTCCCGACTGAACAACTGCTTTTCCAAGACGCGCACCATACTGTGTATATCACTTGCTCTCTGATAGTCTGTCTCCATCGACCTGCTGGGATGCAATAAGCAGACTTGGCCGAAGATCCATACCCCTCGTAGTATTCTCTGTGGGTGGATGCCCTGCAGGACTGTTCTGAGGACCCCAGTTCTTGCATTCAATGCCTCTCACATGATGAGCGAATAATTACGACACAGCTGGTCTGCATACAAGAGTCAGCGGATGGCAACTCTCATGCACGCACGATGCGTATTCACAGACCAAGAAAAATAGGTAGGCCAATAGAAAGTACCTGATCAGGAGAGCGGATATTGGAGCCGGGCAGAGTCCACCACCACGCATCCAACCCACTCTGCATTCAGCCACCGTCCGCTTGCCCGGGTACCTTCTGCGAGCACTCACAGGCACTTTTCCCTCGGTCCTCGCACACAAGAGGGTGTCATGCCCATGCGAGGCTATCGTACTCTGCATGTCTGTCCCAAAACTCCAACTTCCCATCCCATCCCGTTATCCCGCACCAGCTGCTGAGGAGACATAACGTAAGTACCTCGTAGTCACACTGCCTCGGGCCTTGGCAAGGCCACCATGGAGAGGCCAAACTGCAGCTAACTTTGATATCCGTTTGTCCAGATGTCCAGTGTACACGATAGTGACCTCTGGTGCTCGTCTTGAATCATACGAGTACGAGTCGCGCAAATGGGTCGTCGATCGCCGACGTGTTCGCTGCATGAGGTCAGCGACACACAATTTGTGGCGCTCGAGTGGAGTGCCACTTTCCAAGTTTTGGCTTGTGCAAGCCGCGTCTGCAGACAGCGTCCACTCCGCCAGTGGGCGGTCAGGGGGCCTGCTACGGGACAGGCTTGCAGCGCTGCTATGGCTACCCTTGGCTGGTCGACCCTCTCCTGTCCAATCTGGGTCTCAAGTTCTTGACCTCCTCGGCAGCTTGCACCGTTCCCCCATTGCGCAAGAAGAGCGTGTCTAAGCGATTGGACACAACGCGTGACCTTTCCACCCTTCTCACCTCTGCTTAAGGATAACTTTACTCTGTCGCTATCCCACCGGGTCGACCGCTCCAAATTTGCGACAACTAACTACCTAGGTAGTCATGCTGCGTGACTCGGAAGCCGTCGCTTATACTTTCTTCCAGGTGCCGGCGCTCCCATTTTCTCTGGGAGAGGCTCCTATATTTACTGTTTCGGGTCTGCTGGCTCCATTTTGCCGACCTGCTCCGCGAGAGGAGAAGGGACAATTTATGCTCTCCTGTAGCCTCCGGTTGGCTCGGCGCTCAGCGGAGTCTGCGGTGATTTCACGGCTGACAGGATCATTATTTGTCTCAGTCATGCTCGCTTGGGCGCTCCTGGGCGCGCCTTCCCTAGTTTCTGGATCGGGAGATGGGTAGGGGGACTATCTTACGATCCTCCGCTCCCCTCCCATGCGCAAAAGCGCCCTAGGGGATGTTCTAGTTTGAGACCTCTTGCTGAGCGTTATCGAAAATCGAGCTGAAATCGCTGCAAACTCGTCAAACCGGTTTCGGCCTAACTACAAGCACAGACTTACCTTCCACTTCCCGCCCATGACTCCGCAGCGGGGGCAGCCGCGGCGCATCGGTGCGAATCCTGGTTGGACAGCGACTACAGGACTGCTGATGATCTGTCCGACGCAGTCGCTGCAGACGCCACAGACACACTCGGTGCAGGCGAATGCATTTTTGAGTAGCCACGGCCGTCCACAGGACGCGCAGTAAATTTCCAGAACATCTGATTTGCTGCCGAACGAAGATGACTGCGAGTGCTGATATGGGTGTGAATGGTACTGCAACGGGCTAGTGTTCTCATTAGACGAGGCCGACGTAGGCAGGCCGGATCCTGAAATGTGGAAGTTTTGACCGGACCCCGCACTTTCCAGTGACTCGACGGAAGGGAAGGGCTCGGGGTCGTTTGGACCTAGAGCATCAGGTGGCGGTGGAGTTAGTGTGCGCTGCAGCGGAGAGGCATTGTACTGCCCGTGCTGGCCGTGCAGGTGATGGCTAAAGGGCCGGAATCCGGGTGGTAGGGACGAACGCTTGTTTGCACCACTCGAGATGCTGTCCGCGGCGGATAGCCTACGATCGGCCGACGTGGTGGGATGGGTGGTGGCCGCGGTGCCGGCGGTGGCGGCAGCAGTCGTGGAGGGCGGAAAGTTTGGCGACTGCGGCATCTGTGATTGAGTGCCAAGGGCATGTTAGCAAGGTTGATTATCGATAGTCTAACGCAAAAAAGAAAGCGGAAAATGAGGAGGTTGGTGTACACATTAGAGTAGATTAACTGAGGGTGCATAAACTTTTTGGTGACAGACCCCCGGCACATGGCTTTTTTTCAAGGCGCCTGGCCCGATCGCCCCAGAAATTCGTTTCATCGCCCGCATGTGGCCTGACTGACCCAGGAGGATAACAAAAGCAATTTGCTTTTGCTTCTCTCCCGATTGCAAGAATTCGCTTATCGGACATTCGTCATCCGCATATTGGATCTGTCCGTCCATGAAGCCGTGGTTCTTCAGAAGCATCAGTCAAGATCTTCCGGGGTCCCCACGGCTCATAACCAGAGACCGACCCATGCAGGATTTCCTCTTGCCCGACAGAGTGAACTTCGCTCGCGTACGGCTATTGGCCTGTCGTGCGGGTAGAATAGGACATGACCGTCGTTCGTTCGTTTGTTGGGTCGGCAATAATAGTGACAACAAGATAGTATAACACAATAATCCCTTCTGGGGCCTTTTCCTCCGGGGGTACATCTACAGAATTTCGATCTCTTGGCAGCAGCAGGTAAACAGAGGACAATCGAAAAATGTCGTCTGACTTACGGGAGTGAGATCACGATCATCATCAGCGTCTGTGGCACTCGTGGCAGCCTCGATCAGATCTTCCCATCTCTTGCCTTGAACCCACGCCGCCGTAGGTGGTTCGGCAGACATTGCCTTGCGGCCTTCGACACTCAATCGTCGGGAAAACTCCTTGGACGAAAAGTCCCTCGATTTTCCGCGTTCGTGTTTGCCTTTGCGCGCGTTTTGCCCCATAGATGGCTTTCGCGGTCTTGGGAGTCGCTCGCCGCGTCGTTGGATGGGTGGTAAAGAAGAATATCGGCTTCCCGGCGACTGCAGAATCGAGGGCAACAGCTCGCGCGTACGGGAAGGTTGAAATGGTGGAAGCGTATCTTCGTGGAAGGCAGCACGTAATGATGGTAACTCGAGCCCCGTCGATACGTCGCGCTTGTAGTCTGAGTCTGGGAACACATCCTGAGGTGGAAATGAGCACCGCCCTGACCGTGACCGATGGCCTCACTTTGTGTATACTTACAAAATCCGAGTCCCAGTTGTGCATTTGCGTCAGGGCAACAGCAGCATTGGCTGCGGCCGGAGGCTGCACGGCCAGAGGCCCTGTTCCTGCTCCTGCATGTTCCAGTAGAGAGGCGCTATCACTCGTATCGACTGTTTTTCTTAGTTTGAGGATAAGGAGGGGGTCATTGGGCCAACATACAAGGGCCTCTTTGACCAGGAAGCGGAGCGGCACCAGTCTGCACTTGCGGACGTTGTGACGGGGGAGTGTTGATCATCAATTGGAAACTCTCCTCGGTTGCGGGCAGTTTTGGAATATAGTGGTCTGGATGGGCGCGTCGGATGTGTTCTTGCATCGACCTGTAGCGTTTTTCCTGCGGACTCCGAGTCAGCGAAACTGCGACACGCGCTATTGATTGGGGGAGAGGCGCACTCCAATGCATCTTTTCCGGCACTGCGAGCCATCTTGGTTGAAGAGCGGACAGACAACCTCATTTTCTGCATCTGTTGACACGAGAAAAGAGCCGGTGAGCGCAGGTTTGGGCGGCATGACCTTTCTGCGCTGGCCCTAACCGCGGGAGGGGTGTGTTAGGAGGAAAGGACGAAAGTCGGCGGCATTGATCGGACAGTCCACAACAAGCTTGGCTGATTTCGAGCTTGAAGGGAACCGACGTAATAATGGGTCCGCCTTCACATGACTAGCCGTTCGGGTAAAACAGGGTGGGCGTGTACGCACACACAGCAGAGTCAACTGCTAACCCGCTCGAAAAGAAGTGAACGGAGGAGAAAGGGAGGTTGTCGTGAAGAGAGGTAGAGTGATAGGTAAGGGCAGAGTGTTGGTGGGATGAATTGAAGAATGAAAAATGAGCTTGAGCTTTAGAGAGGGGTGAGCACCTGAAGCTCAGTCGCTTGGGGAGCTTGCCCTGGTTGGTTCTGGGTGAACGGGGTGCTGTAATTGGCAGTGGTAGCTTCTCTAGGTGCCGGTGCCTTCCCCTCTCCGACGCTCAGCAACATGCAGCTTCCCAAGCTGGGTGCAAGCGTCAACGCCCGTTAGCTTTTTGGCGCCCAGCTTCACTTACACGGGCCAGACAACCGCGATTCAGGCGAGCCCAGTACCAAAAGGAAACTTGTCCCATGTCTGACGATATTAGTTTCTACTCAAAAGCTCTTGCATGGCTTCCACCAGGAACCACATTTCACCTCCAACCATCTGACATTTCACTCACACCACTGGGAGCTGCCAGCAAAGCTTCCGATCGATGACAATCCTTCTGCATTACTCCTTCTCTAACTGGC
Organism: Cladophialophora yegresii CBS 114405; assembly: GCF_000585515.1. NCBI lineage: Eukaryota > Fungi > Ascomycota > Eurotiomycetes > Chaetothyriales > Herpotrichiellaceae > Cladophialophora > Cladophialophora yegresii. Next base: position 514,217 of record NW_006913045.1, read on the forward strand.
TGGATTCTCCTTGCTATTCAGGTACTCTTCCAATCATGGCATCCTTTATCAGCTGGAGTTCCCCATCCTCACCTTATCCAAGGTAGCTTCCTTATGACGCTTTTCTTTCACCCTTTGGACGCCCGAGATCGATGATCGTTTGCTCAGTTGTACCTCGTAGGCTGAAAACTGCTTTGCCCGAACACCCGGTCCGCTAACATGTGGATTGACAACATCTGCAGAACCCAGAGCTTCGATAGCTCCCCACAATTCATTTTCACAAAGTTTACTTGGGTGCGAGCTGCCGCCGTCAAGAGCTTGAGCCCGGGCCAGCTTGAAACCAGCCGCGTTAACAGTGTGAAAGCAAATCTGCAACAAACCTTTGAATCATGCGGCTTCTGCATGTCGTGACATTCGGCTGTTCCATCGTCTACGCCAGAGCACTTATTGCTGATACAACGCGCTACTACACCCCAGCTCACCCTGGATTTCAGTAAGCTGCAAAGCGCCAAACGAAGTGGTCATCATTGGAACAGGTAAAGCAAGCTGAATATCACATAATCACCCACGATGAGTTCGAACAAACTGCCTCATGCGGTGGCCAGGACCGTCTTTTCTCGCCGCCGCAAAGCGCAACTCTTCGCCTGCGTCTATTCCGCACCACATTTGAATCTTACACCAAACATATGAGCCTAACGGTGCCCGACCAGAGTTGACGTTGATATGTCTGTATACTCGAGACCTTCTTTGCCACACATCACGAATAACCGCCGACCCTGGAGGCTCTTAGTAGCCCTCATCCTGCGATGCGCCTGTGCAGACACAAGACCAGGAGACGAGTGTTGGTATTTTCCGACTACTTCTCTGGCAGTGCTCAGAAGCCCTTCATGTACCTATGCTGGTCTGTGGTCTCCATGACCTCAAATCGCATTCCGACCTCGATATGACCCTCGTTCCTGGGACAACACAGCATCCCAAAGCAAGGCTTGAACTTGATACCTTCGTCGACTCTTCGGTAACTAACCAACAGATCCCAAGGCTGGTGAGGATGCTTCTCTGCTGTGTCTGGATTGACGTTGGGCACCGTGCAACGAGCGCATCTCGCAACGACGTCGACGTCGATGGCGTGCAAGTTGCCACCGGTAAGGGTTGTCCAGTAGGAGGAATCTCCGTTGATACGCACTGTCTTCCAGGAATCCTCGGACCAAGGCTCGCCGCCCTTGATAATGACATTTGGCCGAAAACGTTCGATTGTGATTTCTCTCTCGCCCTTCTCCTTTAGCCTCGAATTCAGTTCGGCGAGCGACGTCTCTGACGCGATCTGGATAGGTAGGACATCCGGGAAGTTGACGCTCTCTCTACGGCCCAGGTGGTTGGGATCTCCGTTTCCGCGACAGATCCTGGGCTCTGGGCCCTTCATCACTAGGCGGACATCTTCTTCAAAGAACTCTTTGAACAAAGCCAGCATTTTCGGGTCAGTATAGGCGTATGCGTCTGTGATGTACTCCCAAATGTCGACCGAAGCGTCCTTCGTGTTTGCTTCGAGCCATTCCTGGCTAGGATGACAGGGGAGCTTGACTTCCTTCTCCTTATCATGGCCTATACTTATGACGAGACAGTCGGAATCGTGATCAATGGCGGTGTTGATCAAGGTCATTTGCGGCTTGGTGCGGATGGTGATGAATTTGTTCTGGCTGTCAATGAACATCCACCGTCTGTCCATGTCGAGCCCCTGCCTGGTCAACTTCGCCGACTGGAGCTGTATGCCTCGGCATGACTTGATGGGATAGATCCTCAGATCTGTGATCTCAGAAACAGTGTATGTCATTGTGCTATCTTGTTGAAGTAGACGACTCGTGATATGAGGTAGCTCTTCGGTGGTTGCCAACTCTCGAGGCTGCGTGGCTTCAGTTTCTTATCTTTTAAATGCGAGAGAATGAAAGGGGAAAGCGCTGCTTGATGTACCTATTCGGCAATCGTAGACGCCAATTATCTTTGCAATTTTCAATCCTGCTTTGTGATGTAGACGATGCAAAATGAGGGGGAATGAGGCACGCCACACGGGCCAGTTGAGAAACGCTCATGTACGAGCAGGAGAGTCCGCCTTACCTGTAGGTATGTAATCACAAAGACTGTTGTCTTTTGACCCGAAAAACATGTGTCTCATGGAAATGCTCAGTCAAAAGGCAATGTCTACTCCGGTCAGTCTGAGTCTTTTCTCTCTGTGGGCGAGAACGGAAACGTCATTGAGCTGTAGCGGCAACGAGGCATTGCCCGACAAGGTAATCCGCCCCTCAACGCCCTTTTTGGCTACTTCGAGCGAAGGACAATATTCATTTCTCCGTGGGTAATTATCACTATCGAAGGTGCACATGCACGTAAGGCTGGCTAACCCTTTGTTCATTGACAGCGCGAATTTAGTCTGCCACTGCAGCCTTAACTTTATCCGCTGAATGACCAAGTTGTTCCAGATGGCAGGAGCAGAATCGCACAGCCTTCGAGACAATGTACTTACCAGTGCCCAATAACGAATCATTGATGATCGAATCGACCCGCCGACGTCCGGCGCGTTCGCCGTGTGTTCTACATAGGCGGCTCCTTGCCAGAGTCGGTATCTCTACCGGTGAGCGTGTCTCAGCTTTAAGCGTCCGCCGCATACACGAATACGACATAGAGTCTTGTTCGAAGTCCATTGCCCGCCAGCGTTATTGCTTCGGGGTCACTGTCGACCGTTACATGGGCAGTTAGCTGTCAACCTGCCACCAAGTGCGCGGTTTCGAGGTGAGTAAATGCGGCTCTTCCAGAAGAGGAAGCCTCGCCGCTTCCACTTCTATCATCACGGTCGTTAAATACAGCTTGAAGTCGACGACAATGACAATCACAGTGACTTCGTCGAAGTAGAATTCGGTCCATCGAAGGAAGTGTGCATCAGCCTATACCTCAAACACCCGCCAGCAGAAGCAGGTAGCATTCCGTGCAGGCTGGACCATTGAAGAACCCGAGCGGCGAGAAACAGCACCAAGGCTATCCGTCACAGTCAACACGTCAAACTCCAACACAAAGATGTCCGAACCATCCAAAGTCACAGTGACGCTGTCACAGATCGCAAAGATGATAGACCACTCCCTACTCCACCCCACCATGACAGACCAGGAAATCCAGGAGGGCCTGGAGATTGCGAAAAAGTACCACACGGCAACGGCATGTGTCAAAGCCTATGCGATCCCTCAGGCGAAGAAGGCTCTGGCCGGTTCAGGCGTCAAGGTCTGTCCGGTCATTGGCTTCCCAGCAGGCAACAGCACCATTGAAGTCAAGGTTCTCGAAGCACAGAAGGCCGTTGAAGCCGGCGGCGACGAGATCGACATGGTGGTCAATGTTGGCAAAGTCCTCTCCGGCGACTGGGACTATGTGACGGAGGAGATCCGGGCGACCAATACCGCGGTAACCAACAAGGGAGCCATTCTCAAAGTGATTTTCGAAAACGACTTTCTGCAGGACCAGCACATCATCAAGTTGTGCGAGATCTGCTCGTCGCTGAATGTCGCGTTTGTCAAGACTTCAACGGGTTACGGGTTCGTCAAGCAGTCCAACGGCATGTACACGTACAAGGGCGCAACGGTGCCCGCGCTGAAGCTCATGAGGAAGCACTCGAAGCCGGAGGTGCAGATCAAGGCGGCCGGGGGAGTGCGCACGTTGGATGATCTGCTGTATGTCATGTCAATTGGGGTTACTAGGATTGGGGCCACCGCCACGGTTGCCATGCTGGAGGAGGCAAAGAAGAGGGGCATTGGGGAAGAGCCCGTGGAGGTCGAGGTGAAGCCTATGGGAGAAGCTACGACGAATGGGGCGGCATACTAGGAGTTATGATGGAGATATCTGGCAGAGTAGCACCCGACAAAACACAGCAAGAAAATAAAGAGGATCTAGGGCAACGATCTCATTCTCGAAACGTATACCAGATAGCTGCCTTGGACCGGTGTGGTGGCCGCATTGGTCACACGCGAGTGACAGGGAACCACGAGAACTCGAAGCGGCCAACTGCATCTTGAGCCTCTGTGCTCAACCGCAAACTGGCTTTACGGTTTGCGGGCAGCATCGAGCGCATGGCAGATGTTGGAGAAAGCTTGAGAAATCAGAAATCTTGAAGGTGCGCACCGACTCGCGCTGTGAACCTGTCCGCTCATTCTCGCACACGCTCATTTCATGCTCTACAAGTCCCCAGTATGGAGACTGCCGTTCCGCAAGCCACCGCGCCAGGTGCGTCCACGGCCACTCCGGCCTCTAATGGGGACGCGGCACCAAATCCCCCGACCAACCGTGAAGGAGACAGCGAGACCAGCCAACTTCGTGACCAAGGACGACATCGTCCATATGCAGGACGTGCGGGTCAGAATGATGTTGCGCGGGGAGGAGGCCGAGGTGGTCGAGGAGGTCGTCCGGGCAAGAAGAGAGATATGGGGCGGAAGGAATGGGCGTGGGTGATGCTCCACATGTGCTGTGGTATTTCAGGACTGACTTGCTAAGTAAGAATAAAGTAGACAAGCGGCAACGGAACGAGGATGAACAGGCCGCGAAGCGCCAACGGCTCGACAGAGGCGAATCCGAACTACCCATCTATGCCACCAAATTCAGCGACGACGTGCTCGCCGCGGAGGAAAGACGGCCGAAGAAGAAGGTCGCCGTACTGATCGGCTATGCTGGCACAGGCTATAAAGGAATGCAGCTGTAGGCATGGACAAACGGGCTGGTGGCTTCGAGCTAATGGGCATCCAGGACACACGATCAGAAGACCATAGAAGGCGACCTCTTCCAAGCCTTCGTCGCTGCAGGAGCCATTTCCAAGGCCAACGCCGACGACCCCAAGAAATCGTCCTTTGTCAGATGTGCGCGGACGGACAAGGGAGTCCATGCCGCCGGCAACGTCATCTCTCTCAAGCTGATCGTCGAAGACGAAGATGTGGTGCAGAAGATCAATACGAACCTGGCTCCGCAGATACGAGTATGGGGGTTTGAACGGACGAATAACGCCTTCAGTGCCTACCAGCTGGTGGACTCGAGGATATACGAGTATCTGATCCCCACGCACAGTTTCCTACCACCGCATCCGACCAGTTTCCTAGGCCGAAATTGCGACGAGTGGGCCGAGAAGAAGGGAGATCAAGAAGAATACAGGAAGAGACAAGAGGAGGTCTCAGGGTATTGGGAGAAGGTAGACGAAGAGATGATCAAGCCCATACTTGCAGAGTATGACCCGGAAATCCGAGATATACTAGAGAAGGCTTTGTGGATGAAAGGAATGGAACTTGGGGAAGAGGCAGCTGCCGCCTACCCTTCTGCTGCTGAAATGGTGAAGAAGGAGCTTGACCCCGAGCTGGCAAAGAATACATCGGCGGATATTATCATGCAGGCCGACGAACCAACGAAACCATCATCCGACACCTCCGACAAACCCAGGACCTCGCGCCGCCAAATCCTCGACGAAGCCGTAAAACGCCTCCGACAAGCCTACATCACCGCCAAACGCGCCTATCGAATCCCTCCCGAGCGGCTCGACCGCATTCAAAACACACTGGACCTCTTTGTCGGCACCCGGAATTACCACAATTACACGGTCCAAAAGACGTATAAAGACCCGAGCGCCAAGCGCGTGATCAAATCCTTCATCGTCAACGAGACGCCGATTCTCATCAATGGCACGGAGTGGTTGAGCATGAAAGTCCACGGTCAAAGCTTCATGATGCACCAGATCCGCAAGATGGTCGGCATGGTAGCGCTCGTGGTGCGATGTGGATGCGATCCGAACCGACTGCGGGAGAGTATGGGTCCCGCTCGCCTCTCCATCCCCAAGGCCCCCAGTCTGGGTCTCCTTCTCGAGAGACCGGTCTTTGACTCGTACAACAAGCGCGCCAAGGACAGTCTGGGCAAAGAGCCAATCGATTTCGACAGGTACAAAACCGAGATGGACCGGTTCAAGCAAGAACAGATCTACGAGCGGATGTATCGTGACGAGGAAAAGGAGAACGTCTTTGGGAATTTCTTCAACCATGTGGATAACTTTCCTAGCGAGACCTTCTTGTTTGTTACTAGTGGTGGGGTCGAGGCCACGACGATGAAGCCGCTGGTTGGAGGGGTCGAGAAGGGTCAAGATGAGAAGAGAATGGGAGACGCTCTGGTGGAGAAGGACGTGAATGTTGATGCCGAGGATGGGGACAGCGACGTCGATGATGTTAAAGATGAGCATGGGAATGAGGGATAGCGTGAGCGTCGAGGTTAGCTGGCCTGGTTCACAACGTACCACGGGAGTCGGACTAGACGCCGCAGCCAGGCGGTCTGCACGGAAAACCAGAGCCTAAAGTTGACGGATGAGGCCCCTCCAGGAAACATTGTTGCTCAGAACAGGCTCTACAAGGAGGGCATCAATCAAATGGACGACTGAGGCCGAATACAGTGCAGTACTGGCGCAAGTAATTCCAGCAGTCGGCGACGGCCTGGGTACGAGTACGAGTACATACTTATCTCAGGCTAACTTGATTCGGCTAAGCAGACAGCCTCGCGAGCCTCATCGCGTGTCCTCCTCACAGACATGCCGAGTCCCGTGCAATATCAGCATCAAAAACGGAGTACTACGTACTCTTCGTCCTGTTCGTACCCAGTAGGGCCGGTGTACTGGTGATCGTCCCACAAGAGGACTAACCTCCTGGTACATACTCACTTACTTACCTAGCACGTCCTGCACATATTGCATACATAGCATAACCCATAGCAGACACATGCCGTACCATACGGATTGTACATACAAAGGTGATCATCCACCAACAACATGGACCTCAGCCATTGCCACTCTCTCTCGCCTTCACTACACCTGCTCCCAATCCTCCTCCTCGCCATACCGACCCCCATCTCACCACTACACACGCACCTCGCTTTAACGGGGCCAGGCACTGGTATAGGCAGTGTGGGGAAATCCTACTTCCTCTCCCTTTTCACTTCGACCCTCACGCTATGTCTCGGCCTCCAAACGCCCCTTGGCCCCACGACACTCAATGGGGGCGAGTATCCCGCCTGCGCGGCCCTCACGACGGGATACGTCTTCCGCGTCGAGAATGCCGCGACGGTGGCGTTTCTGCAGAAGATGACGCGCACGGGATGTCTTATGCGGTTTGAAGTGGGTGACGCCCCAGCCGCCGAGGTGGAGACGGGGTCGGAGGCGAGGGCGGACTCTCACTCTCAGGCCCGTGGAGAGGATGTCTCATCAAGCTCGACCTCGACTTCTCACCGACGCTCCTCCCTGCCCAACCTGTCCGTGGCATGTCTCCCCACGACGATCCTCCTCTCGTGGACTTTTTTCCCCCTTCGCGCGTCCTCATTCGACGTGGTGAGCGCCACACCCTCTTTCATATGCTCACTCACGCTCCTCCTCCTGTCGCGCCTCCTCGCGACGATCGCCTTCCTCGACCGCACCCGCGCGGGGTCCCAATCCGGATGGCACGGCGCCCCCGAACCAGGCGTGCACGGGGACCTGCTCATCCTCTTGTCCGAGGACCGCTGGGCCAGGATGAGTGGCCTGGTTGATGATCTCAAGGCCGTGACCTCGGGCCGGTGGCTTGCGAGCCGCCGGCGGGACGGGGCCGCGGGCGTTGTGTCCCTGTCTGCGTCCACGCTCATGGACTGTCTAGAGTGGACAGCGGCAATGATGGTGTGGGTTGAAGTCGTCGTGCTCGGAGGGGCGAGTGATTTGGAGAAGGCGATGCTTGTCGGGACGGTGGTCGCGGGGCACTTGATTCTCGTGTATGAGAACGCGAGGGCAGCGCAGATGGTCATGAAAGGGCGGGTTGTCAACGTGGCCAAGGGCCCCAGCGCGGTGAAGAGGTATGTGCGCCGTTTGGACATGGCGCGGGAACTGATCAGGGAGGTTGGGAGGAGTGATTTTGCGGTGCGGTTGGGGTTGATCAATCCGGAGCAAGTGAGCGAGCTGGGAAAAGACCACGAGAAGATAAGAAATGAGGTGGTGACCATGTAGAATAATTGGCTTTCATCTTGCCACACCCGTAGCATCTATGCACTAATTCTCAATCTCAAACTTAGTCCGTACGCCCATCGCCGCGAGTTCCACGTCTAGATACCGGAGCACGCCCGGCACGTTGACAACAGTCGTGTTGTCGCCGCCCACAAACTTCTGGCCTGCGCCGTCCTCCCAGACTATCATCTTACTGTCGTCGAACGTCGCCTGTCTGGCACAAGCCCGACATCTCACCATCCCGCTAGGCTCCACTCGACCTCCTTTCTTGCCGGCCGTGAACTGATTCGGCACCATCATGGTACTCAGAAAACTGCCGCACGACCGGCACACCCAAGCGCGAGTCTTGTCACTGCAGTCCATAAGGCGATCTTGAAGCAGGTATGCACAACCGTGGGCGATCAAAGAGTCGCGCTCCATCTCACCGACACGGATACCACCGCCCTTGCTTCTGCCCTTGATCGGCTGGCCGTGCAGCGCGTTGACCGGACCAGTCGTACGTACTTGGAACTTATCGCTGACCATGTGTCTCAATCGTTGGTAGTACACAACACCAATGTAGATGTCGGCTGCAAATTCCTTGCCAGTGATACCGCTGTACATGGGCTCATTGCCGTAAAAGTTGTACCCGGCCTCGCGGAGTTGGTCGCCGAAGAAGTTGCCAGCAGTATTATCTTCGTCGAAGGAGAAAGGCGTGCAGTCTTGCGCGAGACCGTGGAGAGCCCCAGACTTGCCGGCGAGAGATTCGACGAACATGCCAATGGTCATTCGAGACGGGAAGGCGTGGGGATTGATGATGACATCCGGCTGAATCCCAGACTCGCTAAAAGGCATATCCGCACTTGGCCAAAGCATGGACAGGACTCCCTTCTGGCCGTGCCGAGAGGAGAACTTGTCTCCGATGATAGGTCGTCTGGGTATCCGGTACTTGATGCTGATGGCTTGACACGGCTGATCTCCGCTTTCAGCGCCTATGAGCCTTATCTGGTCAATATATGCTTCCTCAGCATCCTTGTACTTGAAGTACATGGTATTACCGTCGAGATTCTTGAGCTTGCCTTCCGAGGGATCGAACATGACTGTGTGGTAGGCCAGTACTATTGAGCCTTCCCCGACCTTGGTTCCGATTGCCGGTAGACCGTCATTATCCAAAGATGTGACAGCCTCAGGCGAGATGTTCGGATCACCGTCAGCAAAGCCGAAGAGTGACTTGATTTCGGTCTTGGACCGTGCTGCGCGCTGGTCCTCGTTGAGCTTGTAGACCTTTGTTTTGTAGATGACCCCGTCGCCAAAGCCTCGTTCGTGGGAGGATTTGTTGATTATCATAGCGTCGTCCATGTCGTAGCCGGTGTATGAAATGACCGCGACGACCGCATTCATACCGTTAGGAAAATTATCGAGACCGTATTCGTTGTACAATGGGGGTCGGACCACAGGTGTCTGTCCGGTTTGCAGCAGGTACGCCTTGTTATCTGTCCGACACATTAGGTTTGATGACGGGGTTCCCATAGCCTGCTTGCTCATCTGGCACTGATACATGTTGCGCGGCGACTGATTGAAGTCGGAGAAGGGAGTCATGTTGGCGAGGATGGAAAGAATATTAGTGGGTTTGAACTCGATATGAGTTGTGAGATTCGGGATGATGTCGGCTTCGACGCAAGCGATATTCATGTATTGTTGTTCGAAGGGGCCGACATAGTCAAGCTTGTCTGAGGGTATGTATTTGACGGGTCGTAGCATCCTCGAGGGATCCGAAAACAGATACAAGCCGGGATAGAGCCCGCCATTCGAGGTGGGAATGTAGCCAATTTCCAGCTCGTCCGGGATGTTGTGCGCACCATTGACCTTCCAGTGCCGAAGCAACTGTGCAATCTCCCTTGCTCTTTTCGCGGGACAGAAACCCAATATCCTGCCGTCAAGTTGGACAGAGAGGCCATCATTGAGGGCCATTGGTGCGGTCGGCGAAAGTCCCATTTGTACAACGGCTTTCTCAATTCCCGAGGTATCGATTCTCTTAATCTGGACTTGACATTGATGGGCCAAATGGTTCAATAACCCGCAGGGAGATCCATCGGGTGTATGCACTGGACACAAAAAACCCCAGCTTTCAGGAAGCAATTTCCGCACAGTGGTCGTCTTCAACTGTGCAAAGAAAGTACCACGGTGTATACACCGAAAGTGGCTGATAAAACGGTAAAAGTTGATCTTTTCGGCGACGATTGTGAAGCCCGAGGTCTGGGAGAGATCGAGCCCAGTCTGACTGACCAGGTTGCCAGTGGATAGGAAGTATTCTAGCTTGCCAGCCAGATTTTCGTTCGTTCTTCTGACGATTTTGGGAAGGAAATCTGCCTCGAATGACGGTTCTGAGAACTGAGCGCCGTTCTTCATCCTGGACCAGTCTCGAGCCGCAGCACCGATACCGGCCAACCACTCGTATATGTTCTCTTTCAAGATCATCCCATAGAGGAAACCGCCGAGCAGGATCTCTTGACTGGAGACTGCGTCAGGGTTATCCAGGGCGCAGTCGCCCGCTGCAAGAGCATAGAGCTTTCGGATCATGAACAAAAGCAGCTGGAACTTATCGTTGTTCTGAGCCGGGCTCACGTCGACATTACCTAGATGGGGGAGGACAACCTTCCTCAAGAACTCCTCACCAACTTTCTCGTCAGCCATGGTGATGGGCTGCATCAGGACCGGCCTGAATTTTTCTCCGAGATACGCCAACGTCTGTTGCCTTGTTTTCAGATTGTACGCCTTGTAAGTCCGCAAGAGCAGCTCGGTTCTGTCGGCAACGAAGGAACTGGGCGCCTTTCTGGACGAATTCGAGCCAATGATACCTTCGGCGATTTCTCGGTCGTTCGTCTCCACTAGAGCTTTGAGTATCATAACCACCGGGACCAGGTATTCATTCTTCCTCCACGAAAATCTGAAAGTGACATTCCCATCGGTCAGATAGTGAAGGACGTTGGTCTGTGAGGTCTGATCGGGTCGCACTGATCGAATTTGCATGGCAAGCTTTGAGAAGGTCGGCCCTCTTGCTTGAAACGCATTTCGCGAGATGGCCATGGGATAGTTCCTCCTCGGGGCGATCAGCATGCGAATCAGCTTCTCGTTGCCGTTGACGATGAAGTAACCGCCCAGCTCCTCGGCTTCTTCTTTGTGCCGAACCATCTGTGCTGGGGAGAACTTTTCGAGGTGACATTTGGTGGACCGCAGCATGATCGGCATCTGCCCGAGATCTCGCACCGACTCCTGCCATTCGCCCTTGTTCACCCTGTACTGAAGCCTGGCTTTTAACCGTCCTCGGTAGGACGCATGGCGCTCTCGACATTCTGCGGGGTAGATATTCCGGTCTTCGATGGCGAACTTGTTGGACGGGGGTAATGTCGGTTTTTCGAGGATGAGCTCGGTCACACGAAGGTCGAGCTTGTTATGGTGGATGCTTTTGCTGGGGTTGCGGGTATCTCCATCGACCACAGTATAGGTTCCAATATCTTTCAAGCCGGAGTCTATAAGACCCTCATCCCATAAAGCATTGAATGAGTCGACATGCGGTTGCACGGCGGCTTGAAGCGCAGGATAAGCACTGCGATCTTTTGGAGCGTGTCTGAAGAGCTTGTGGCGGCGGACTGTGTCGTACTCGACCGACCACTTGGCCGTGGACTTGGTCGTGGTCCGCGTCGCGGTGGCGGTGGTGGTTGCGGACATGATGCTGGCCAGCGGGCGTGGCTGCTCACATTGCGCACCTTCCAGACAGGCGCATTCGAGGCCGCAGAAAATGGAGTTTGAAAAAGTTCTGAACTTTGACTCCGCAGGCCGTTATCGATAAGCCAGCCTCGCAGCCTCACAGCCTCGCCTCGTGGGACCCGACAGAAATTGCTCTAAGCTCCAAGGGGACTAGTCAGGCACAACCCGGGCTGGGAAGATGCCGTAGCTTTTTTTTCTTTCTTTAGCACCAGAATTCGGTCACCACACTCCATGAGCTTGCCAAATCGCCCTCTGCGGTCGCACCCACTGACAACAGGGAAATTGAAAGTTGGGCGCCGCCCCCCAGTATTCCGTAACCAAGGATTCTCCTAGTCTTCTGGTCGCCGTTCACAATGGCGCCGGTGGCTGAGTACTGATGCTTTAACGATTTCGTCTCCACGAGTCCCTGCACGTGTTTCAGGTGTGGTTCGCATACCACCTTGTGCCTGGTGACAGCCTCACCCGACATCGGGATGCATGTACTTCGTCCTCTCCTCGCATGGCTGCTCCAGGTCCAGGTTCAGCTAGACGTGGTCCATGGGACCCCTTGGTGCAAGGCAGTGCGATGCAAGGCGTCAAAGTGCTATCTGGACCAAGGGGTACATTCGAATCTGAAATCCAAGGCCAGAGCGCCTCTGCAAGCAGCATTGCAAGTTTGATATGGTCCACGGTGTCTATAAATGCTGGAAGACCCGTACAAGACGATGAAGATGCAGAACAGCAGGTAACTCAGTCAGACTTGATTTCATTCTGCGACCCCTTATCACCCGCCCCCTTTCCGCCTTTTCGATCCGTGACACCACACACCAGCAACGCAGAGTAAAGTATGTCCTCAATCATAAAGACAGCGTGCCGCAACATACAAGATCTCACGATCTCCGATGTGACAGGGAACGGTGTACGGCGCTACTCTGACCTCAAGACCCCGTCATTGTCATAATCATCTAACGCAGGAGCTTCCTACGCCATTGGCGCCGGTCTTGCGCTCATTCCTAACGTCGCGAAGCTCTTCCTCGAGGCGTATCCCAACCTACCAGACCGCTTGCATCAAAGCTGCACGGCTGCATCTCCGGTCCTATTTGACACGGCCAGCTTCCTCGCCGTAGCCTGGCAAACAGCAGCCTTGAATGAGCTGCGCTCAAACGTCCCGACAGCCGAAGCCGCTTTGACCGTGGCCATGATGGCATATTCGTCATGGCGATTGCCGTGGCGGTAATGTATGCGTTGGCGAACTTGGCGGCTCTTCTTCCTCCTCATCAGCATCGCACTCTGCTTCGCAGTGACGGTGTATACCGGAATCCGGATCTTCAAGGGTCAATATCTAAATGAAGACTGCCTGGCGTTTGACCAAACGTCCCACTCTGCAATACGAAGGTGCTTTGTCGCAGAATTCATCTTGACCTGGGCTATGATCGTGGTGATGTTGGTCTGGTTGTTCCTGACGCCCACCAAGCCCCAAGTCCCTGCTGGGGACCTCGATCATGCAGGAAAAGCGGTTGTCAGCCGCTGTCAAGTGCTCTGGCTATATCGCTGTCGGGATCTTGGCCGTCCAGACCGCTGTCATCACCATGATAATCCATCACTTTGTGCCTCAACGGGAACTGCGCAGGCAGGCACATGAAGCCGGCGTGGTCCTTGCCGAAGGGGTCTGGTCGTTTGGCATGATTGTGAGCACGTGGCGTGGTTGGGCGTCTTCCTGGAGTTTATATATGTCTTTGCCTGTTAAGTTGTTACTACTTCACCTGTTGCCCAGCCAGCGACTGGGCAGTGCTCCAGAGCAGATCAAGTCCAAGCCCAAGTTCCAGTCACTGACCTTTACTACAGGTGGAGAGCGCGCCGGACTGGCGGGTCGCTTGCCATACCATGCAAAGATCGTAGGCAGCACCGTGAAGTCTCCTCCTAGCACTCCGGCAGTGCAAGCAGCACCATGCGCCAGCAGTGCTGTATAGCACAGAGTACGGAGGATATCAAGTACTTAGACATGGTATGGCGTCCTATCCAACAGCTTGCGGGAAGAAAAAACTCAGCGAAGGAGTGCAGTGTTTACAAGCTGCTCAACTGCTCAACTGCTCAACTGCTCAACTGCTCAACTGCTCAACTGCTCAACTGCTCGCCTGCTCAACTATGCAACTACTCAACAGCCCACTGACCGCTCAAGGAAACGACTCGTCCCAACGACGTGCCCTTAATTAGTCGTGGGCCGAGGCCATGGAGCCGAACGCAGCAAGCAAAGCCAAGCACGCACGCATACAGCAGCTACCACACGGTCCTCGCATCGCTGGCCGGGAATTAGCCCGCCCAGGCTATCACGTATGTACCATAGTGTACCATATGTACTGCACACAACCTCCTGTCCATGCATACCTATGGCCATAATCGAACAAAAGGCATCCATGAGTGCACACCCGTCATTTTGGGTGGGTGGGCCCTGGTTGATACTCCGTCCTGTAGCACCAGCAAACATAACGTACTCCGTCCTGTAGCACCAGCAAACATAATGTACTTGGTGAGCATCAGATACTGTATGTGCTGTACTGTAGTTCGTACAGTGATGGTGAGGTCTTTTCCATCGGGCAGAGATCGAATTCTCCTCATCAAGCTTTTGACAGTAGTTATCACGGCTACATAGTCAACCCCGAATTGAAAGTACAGTAATTAGACCATGTTTAGTCACGGATGATTGTATGTGGAGGGACGTACTGCAATGCAATGCAATGCAATGCAATACTTCTACGTCTCCAGTGCAGTTACACGTCCTTCCAAGATTGCTGCCAGTCGGTACGGAGCACCATCACATCACGGCGGCAAGGTCGTGTAAGGGCTGTCTTTAAAAAGAGGACGGCGAACTACAGTAATTCCACTGGATCCGATGGAATGGCCAGCACTCATCTTGTACGCATCACTCTCGGAATACCCCTGTTGGAGCACATATCCAGGCACCGGTTTGGGGCGACCACAAGACTCAAGTCGTAAGGAGGAATGACTGGCTTTTGAACTTTTCTTCATTGCAGCGCAAGGATAAATGCAAGGCACTAAAAACGAACTGCTCGAGACACGCCTGACTGATTGACCAAACCACACCCACTGAAGCCAAAAAAAGACGCAAGACTCAAAAACCCATTCGCTTCGGATTTCTCTGGCGTTTCAGTTTCAGTTTCGCTGTCCACCTACCCAGGTCGATCCGATCCATCGTCACATCTATACATTTCTGACACACGGACGCACACACACCCACGCCTCATGCACCCGTCAAGTACTTGACCAATTGCTCCCTCTCGCTCGTGGGCACGAGGCTCAACACCTCGCGCACACCCTTCAGCCCGCCCTCTTTGTTGCCCATCAACAGCTCTGCGACACGCTTGCTGACGGCCTCGGTCTTGACAGCGTCGATCTTGGCGTACACTTCCTTGCGGTGGCTCTCGTACCACTCGGCAACCTTGCGATCGTCCTTGTCGAACTCGACGTCCAACAAGCCAGACCAGTTCTTGAGCATGGCGAGGTTCTGCTCTCTCTGCGTCGAGGGAGATGTCGTGGCAGACACGACACCGCCGGCTAAGCTGCTGTTCAGCTTCTTGAGGAGGACTTCCTCAGACAATCTTCTTCGGAGGCGCCAGTAGAAGAATCGTCGAGCGTTCTTCCATTGTAGGGGCATGCGGATCGTGCCCTTGGCCTCCATGCGGCCCGCGCGATCGTGGAGATCGGCGAACTGAAGCGCGATCTGCTGGTAGATGGGTCCGAGGAGTTGCTCACGCTCGGTCATCTTGGCCTTGATGGTGTTGAGCTGATCAGCGCTCACGTTCTTCGCAAGCGATTGCTGCTTGAGCCGAGCATATTCGGGGTCCAGGCGAGCCATGGTCTCAAGCTGTCTCTCCTTGCGGTACTTGATGCCCACAATACCCTCAGGCTCCAAGACGCCACCGCGAGACTCGATATCAGCGTACATTTCCATCTGTTCAGGGTTGATGGTAGGATCCACGACGACCTAGATAAAATGTTAGTATCAAATCCAAACGACAAAGTTGGAGCTGCACTTACCCATGATCCGCCACGAAGCTCACCGAATGGAGGAATGTAGACAAAGACTGGTTGCTCGTACTTGGTGAGAGCGTCGACGATATAGGAACCGTACTTGAGCACCTCATTGTACATGTCTCGTTGACCACCGGAGAAACCACGCCAGTTCGCAAGGATCATGACGGGAAGTTGTTCACCGTAGTTGAAATCTCGAAGGGCTTGTGCGGTCTTGAAGGCGGAGTTGGGGAACCACACGCCACCAGCTTCTTGCACAACCGTCTCCATAGAATCAGCGTTGGCAGGATCAGCTGGGCTGACGTTCTCGACCGTACGAGTCTCGACCGCGATGACACCCATAGGGATGCCGCCCAGACGGGCACGACCAACAACGACCGTCCGGGCCCAGCCACCGAGAGCTTCCTGGAAGGAGTCCTTGTCGAACAACCCAGACAGGAAGCCCTCTTCGTCCTCTTGACCACCAATGAGATGTCTTACATCGTAAGGTCCCTTTGGTGGGTAGAAAGTGATATCCCGGTCCCAAGGATCCGAAGGAGGGCTGACCGGAACTGGCTGGCCTTTCTTGTCGGGAACGAAGGACAGCCACTCGACGATCTTTTCTACTCCCTGGAAGTCATCGCTCGCGACCATGTGGGACACACCGTTCTTGTACATGATCTGGGTGCCACCGAGTTGTAGATTGGATGTGTAGACTTCCTTGCCCAAGACCTTGTTCAACGCCGGAGCACCAGTGAGGATGATTGGCTGGCCCTCGATTTGGATGGCACGCTGACCCAGACGGACGAGGTAAGCACCAATACCCACCGATCGGCAGGTGACGAGTGTGAGCGTGAAGATGTCCTCGTAAGCCTTGGAGGTCGCACCGGCAATCAGACCGGAGCCACGCAAGCATTCAACACCGAGACCGTCTTTAGCGCCAACGATGGTAGTGATCTTGTGTCGCTCCTCTCCATCTTCGACGACCTTCTCGGTAAGGATTTCCGTCTTGCTGAGCAACTCCCTCTTCTCAGGCGTCAAGTACAGGTACTTGAAGCCTGACGATGGATTCGCCGGGTCGTTCCAAGCAACGGAGAAGTGGGGAATGAGCTCTTCAGCCATGCCAATGCGAGCGCCAGAGTTGGCGGACAGGTAGATCCGGGGGATGCCAAGTTTGCGGGCATACTCGGTGCACTTGTTGAAAAACTTGTCCTCGGCAGGTCCGAAAGAACCGATCTGGAATGTAATGTCGTTGGCAATGATCACGACTTTTCTGCCTCTTGGGTATTCTGGAGTTTTGGCGGTGAAGACCCAGCCGACCATACCGCAGGTATTGGTACCAGGCTCACGAGAAACCTCGGCCAGATTGTCGACATCATCCAGGATGAGCTCGTTGTACTCCAAGCAGTTTCCGACCTCGGGCCTGGACTCAGCAAGAGGCGGATGCTTGGCGATAGCCTTGGCCCAGCTGTTCGAAATTGCTTGTCTGAACAGTTCGGGGAAGTCATAGACATATTGAGTGCCCATGAGGTGAGCCTTGTAACGCTTCGGCTGCAACCACTCCTTTGTGGGATACGGAGTGGACACAGGGCGGAGGTGCATGGAGCCGACCTTGGTGGTACCGCCGATGCTCTCAAACACCCATTCTCCGTTGCGAGCCTTCTTCTCAACATACGACTCAACCTGGACGACGTAACCAGAAGTGTTCGTGATGACAATACGAAGAGGGTATGGCAGCCCAGATTCGGGATCCGTGCAGAGGATTCTGATCTCAGCGCCAGTGACGCGGAGACGGAGGAATCTGCGAGAAAAGCGTTCCAAGAAACCGGCAATCTGCTCCTCAACATCCTTGGGCTGCAGGTTGAATACTGGGGTGAAGTTGATGAAGATGTGGTTGAGATCGGAGTTATTGTTGCCAATGATCTCGAGTGCGTCGCAGATGTCGTTGACGAGGCGATCAGTCTCGGCGATCAAGTACTCAGCAGTGGGGATCTCATCCTTGAGGCGGCCCGGTCGAACAACAGCGCGAGTGAAGTAGCGCTTGTCGACAACCCTGTCTCGATCATCGCCCTTGCCGACGGCCTCGTAGATGTGGATATTCCGGTTCTCTGTGAATACAGGACGGATCTTGAATTTGGACAATCTGCCGAGCTCCAGCTGGAAGGCTGTGGCGGGCTCATTGTGACGGATGCTGGCATCCTCCTCGTAACTCGGCCCACGGAACGTGAAGTAGCCAGGATAGGTACCTTCCTTGTGTCCACAAATGAAGGTAATGCGACGGACCCTGCGGGCGATAAGCTCCGACTTGTACTCGTTCACAATGCTTTGCACGCGCTCGAGAATCTCCGGATCGCTCAAAGACTCAATGTCGCGGATGGCGATGTTGCAGACATTGGTCAGCTCAACTTCATCTGATTTCTGTGGAGGCCGTCTCTGGCTGTCGAGTGTCGGCATGAGATGTTGTGCGGTATTTGAACGCTTCTCCGCTGTGCCTTTGGGGAAAGCCTCAAGCGCACGGGCGAGGCACTCGTCAACTTCGTCGAGGTAATGGCAAGGAGCAATGACACCTCTGCGCGTTGGCTCATCCTCTCCTTGGAGTTTGTTCAGGTAGGACAGGTCGCTGACAGAAGCAATACGCTTGAACTGATTGCCGTTCTGGGAAGGCGTCGCCTGTCCCGATGGATAAGATGACGCCAGGGGTAGGCCGAATTCTGTTTGTCCGACTTTGCGGAGGATGAAGTCCCATGAGAGAAAGAAGGGTGGGTCGACATCGTTGTGATACTCGACCTCCTTGACAGTGTATGCACGGTAGGCGCGTCGCACATACACCTCAAGAGCAGCGAGACTAACCCAAGGGTCATGATGGGCGAAGAAGAGCGGCAAGACGTCGAACACGGTATACCGAGAGTCGACCACTTCTCGCAAAACATCGAGATCTGGCTCCCTATGCTCCCATCCAGTCTCTCCATATTTGGACTCCACAACCGACGACTTGAGGATGTGTTCCATCTGGGATGCTCTTTCCTCAAGCGAAGGCAGGGCGCACAAGATGAGCAACTCACGAGCCTTGATGGTGACCTTGGCAGTCGCACGAGAGTCGAGCTCCGTAAGTCGGCGGAGGGCAGGCCTGAAGTACTTCGCAACGTTACCCACATTCGGCTGGTTGGGCCGGTACAGGTCCAGGATGGCGACAATCAGATTGTTCTTTGCAGATACACGAGTGTGGGACAAAACAGTCCAAACGACCGAGAGGATGTCATCCTTGTGCTGCTCCCGAAGTTTCAAGATGACATCTTCATCTCTGGGGGTACCAGAAGCAAAGAGCTTCTCAACTTGGTAATACTGATCGATGAAGCCAGTAAAGACATTGAACTCATGTACCTTGAGCCCATCGGCATATCTGGCAGTGACGTCCTCGAGAGGCGCCAACGTGGCATGAAGCGCAGCTCCCTCACTCGCAGACATGTTATCCTCGATGAACTTGTTGATAGCCTTCTGGAGCTGCTTAGCTGGGAATTCGGCGTGGCGAGCGGCTGCTCGCTCCACGATCTGCACAAGCTGAGCATCCAGTTTTTGGGGAGTTCTCGAGTGAAGAGCAGATGACCGAGCGGCCCATTCGCCGTAGGGCAGTTCTGGATCTCTCAGGACCTGCACCAGCTCCTTGAGGGTCGAAGCCATGATGACTTGGTTGTCGAAGCCCATGAGAATGTTATGGAGAATGCCCGTGAGGAGAGCAAATCGCTGAGGCGGCTTGTTACCGACGACCTGGGGTGGTCCAAGGTCGGGCAGTTGGCCAGTAAATGTCTCCGCAGTCTTGACTCTGGACGGGTCATCGAGAGCCAAGATACCAAGGATGTCGCCACCCTCGAGAGTAGCTCCAGGCTGCTTGAGAAACTGCACAATACCGTCTTCTTGTGCGATCAGAGGCATGTACATCTTCATGACTTCGACCTCAGCGAAGGCTTGACCGGCTTTCACATGGGCCCCATTGTCGACGGTGAATTTGACGAGCTTGCCAGGAGAAGGAGTTCGGAGCTGAGTGGGGTCATTCTCCTGCTCGAGCAAGCAGGTCTTGCTGTCAACGCTCAGACGGATAGCAGTGGGCTCCTCCTTCCAGTACAAGCTGTGAGATCGGCCCGCAACAAGCATCAGCAGGCCGCCATCAGCAAGGGTTCGGATGCCCACAGAGCACTTGGAGCCGTTGATGAAGATGTGATAGCTGTCGAGACTTGATCGGGTCACGGTGAACTTGTATCGCTGACCCTCGTAGATGAAGTCAACGGGGAAAACCGTCTTGAGGACATCCTTGGAGGGCACTTGACCCTTCTCGAGGCCTTTGCGATATTCCGTAATGCATGCTTCGCTGGCAATATGAGCTTTGGTGACAGCGCCAGCCAGGATCGCAAGCATCTGGTCAGGCCGGTCGGCGGTCAGCTTCTTGGTGATCAGCTGATCGAGCCATCCCGTAGTGATTGTGTTGTCTTCAAATGCAGGGGTTTCCAGGAGCTTGATGAGGTATTCAATGGTGGTTCTGAAGTCACCACGGATGCTCAATTCTTTGAGGGCAACAACCATGTGTTTTCGGGAAGCCGCTCGGTTCTCGCCGTAAGCGAAAATATGACCGAACTGACTGTCGGAGAAGCTGTGAATGCTGGACGCCGAGGAGACCGAGAAATAACCCCAGACATTTGAGCTCGAACGGAAGTTAAGGTCGTGCATGGTACCGCTCGAAGGTTTGAAGCCTTCGCCAGGATCTTCAGAGGTGATACGGCAGGCTGTGCAGTGACCCTTTGGTCTAGGTCGTCGCTGAGTCTTCAAACTGGCCTCTGACTTGAATTGGAAATCAATCTCGGTCGACGTATGCGGGTCGACTCCGTACAACAAGCGAATGTCACGGATGCGGTGGAGAGGAAGACCCATGGCAACCTGGAGCTGAGCAGCGGGAATATTGACACCGCTGACCATTTCAGTGGTAGGATGTTCGACCTGGAGACGAGGGTTAAGCTCCAAGAAGTAGAATTTGTTGTCTGAGTGCGAGTACAGCCACTCCACTGTACCGGCAGAGACGTAACCGACCAATTCACCAAGTCGGACAGCCGCCGCCTCCATCTCGTGTAGGGTCTCTTGGTTGGCAATCGTGACAGGAGCCTCTTCGATAATCTTCTGATGTCGTCGCTGGACGGAACAATCTCTGCCGAAGATGGAGATGTTGTTACCGTACTGATCAGCCAACAGCTGGACTTCCAAATGCCGGGCATTTCCAGCCAGCTTCATGATGAAGATGGGAGAACCGGGGATTTCATTGGCCGCAGCATTGTAGAGCTCAACGAACTGCGATTCATCGTCGACCTTTCGGATACCCTTGCCGCCCCCGCCTTCTGAGGCCTTTACCATCACTGGGAAGCCGATCTTTCGCGCGGCTTCGAGACCCTCTTGTGGCGAATGTACGCAACCCTTGTCGTAGACCTCGTCTTTGACAGTCACAATACCATCCTCGTCAACCTCCACTTCGTCGACGCCCTCTCCTGACCAGGGAATGCAGGGCACCTTCGCATGCTGGGCGACGATTGTGGAGGAGATCTTGTCACCGAGTGATCGCATCGCGGAGCCCGGGGGACCAATAAAGATAATCTTCTTGGGAGAGGCTGCGAGGGATTCGGGTAGTTTGGGGTTTTCTGAGGCGTGACCCCAGCCGGCCCAGACGGCGTGGACGTTCATGCGCTCGGCGATATCGACAATCAATTCAACGTTCGCGTAGTTGTTGTTGTTCGTGCCTCCGGGCACCTGTCAGACAATGTCAGCCACCGCTTCCTTCTCTTTGTGCGTATCCTTGCGAGTTCACGTACCTCGACGTATTGATCCGCCATACGGATGTAGTCCGCGTTTGCCTGCAAATCTTCGGGCGTGGCCATGACCGTGAACTGGATGGCCCGCTCGTCGCCGAACATCTCGTATGCCCATTTTCGTACTGAACGGATTTCCTTGACGGCCGCGATACCGTTGTTCGCAATGAGCACCTAGAATCAGCGCTGTCAGCTCGTGCCCACAGACGCACGGAGCTTCCGCCAAATTCGACTTACTGAGGTGATGACGGTGTGACCGTCGTGTGATTGAACAAAGTCCTTGACTTTGCTCGGAGGAGCGTTTTCTAGTTTGTTGGACCCAATGAAATGATCCGCCACATTGTGCTTCGCTTGCCACGAACTCGGAGTGCCGTTCGTAAGTGGCTTGGTGCCTTTGACACCGTTGACCGCGGCGGGAGCCATGTTGAGGGAGGAAGGTCTATCTCATGCAGTGAAAAGATCGACTCTTAGGGGAGAACAGGTGTCTTCGTTGGGGGGAGGGCGGTAGATCGAAGGTGGCTCTGGGGACCGCAAAAGGAGACCGGAATTACGCCAATATTACCGATGTCCCAACGCGGAGTCCAAAGTCTATACTGTTACGACCTGAGTAAGGAGTGTACCAGGTCCGGGAGAACGGGGAGAGGGTAGTAGTGGTAGAGAAAAGAGTCTGAGACAGAGGGAGGAGTTAAAGTCAGCAATGGGGAGCGAGGAGACACGAAGGCGCAGGGTATATGAAAGCAACGACGTGCTGAGATGTGTCCCTGACACTTTTTGGGCCTGTTGGATGAAGCCGCAAGTGCGCAAGGGGTTTAGCTGAATCTGTCGCCGGCCCGCAGCCAAACAGCGACCCAAGCGTTCAGCCGAGCGTGCATAAGTCTCCCTAATTCTGCTCCGGGGGGCCATCGATATTTCGCTGTTGGGCGCACCAAAAGTGAATCGCCGAGCAGGGCCAACCGCGAATCCCGGCGGCGTGATTGGCTCCGGGCGACGCTCAGGCTTGCCACTATTGTCGATCTATTCGCTGAAGCGGTCAACCGCACGCCCGTCGGCGGCCCACAGCAGCTTTCCCTCCACAAAGCGCCCGAGCTCGCGTCCCCAATCCTCAACTCCAACAGAAATTTTTGGCTGCTGCAGCTGCGAGAAATGCTTCCTCGCTTCTTGTTGAGCCAGGGTAAATGACGTCGGTTGTGCCATCATAATTATGCTACACGATACTATCCGAGCACGCCGAGGCCGCGTGCCCTGGTTGCTGTGTGTCAGTAGCGACGCAATATGATTTCGTGCCCCAAAGATCCGCGCGGACGGATGGAAACAAGTCAACAGATTCCCACGAAATCTGTAGAGCGCTTCTACAACCAGGACGCATTCATGTCGGATAGATGGATCCTCTCGTATGTCGTATACAAACGTGTATCCAACAATATATCATTGATCGCACTATCGTGACGCTTGTGTATCCATCTCTTATCATCTCTCAGCCTCAGCTGGGGCGTCAAGACGGTTTAGGGAAGGGCGAGGGCCTTAACCCGAGATCGAGGACTGGACGTGGCTCCCAGGGCGGAGTCCACCCCAGTCAATCGAACACATAATTTCGGACTCCGTTTTTGGTGAACCTTCAGTCCCATTCCACTAAGTCCACCGATGACCGAGCCTGATTGGCTGATTTCTTTACTCGTCCTGATCGCTCGTGGAAGACACGCGAGTGCACTACGAAAGCAAGGGAGATGTTGTGCCGGTCGGATAGCGAAACACATGGCAACAAACCGCTTTGCTGAAGACCATGGGATTGTGTCTAGGACCCAACGTCCAGGTGAGCGCAGGTTGCGGTATGAGTACATTGGCGAAGTCCAGGAGATCCGAAGGTAGGTACGAAGTAATTGCACCCTGAATGACTGCAGAAGAGACAGGTGTCGTTGCTGTAGGGTGACAGGGTCACCATTGAAGTTGTTCGTGGGATGCTAAATTTGGTGTTGGCCGCCCCAGCAGAAATGGATGAGATGACCGTCTTGGGCAGCGCCTCACAGACTACCATCGGCTCCTGTCCGGCTAGCGCAATCTACCCAGAGTTGCAGTGGAGCCGAGCGAGCTCCAAACTTCGAGAAGGCTGCGCCATCAAGGAGGACTGTGTATCATGATGAAGAGGAAGCAAGGGGAGCCAGTCATCTTCGCGACCTTGCTCAACATTCCCATCTCATCTGAGCAAGTCTCGTCACCAGTTGGTTCCGTTTTGCGGTCGAAGACTTTAATCGGGGAGAGGTTGTGGAGCCGATAGGCAGGGGAAAGGGTGAGGTAGGCTATCCGTCAAAAGTTGTGCGTGCAGGAAAGTCAGCCGGCATCAGCGACCGCGAAGAAATGATTGATGAAACCCTGCAGCTTCAACTTGAGACGGTGACTGAAAACGCCTGGGAGCAGCTTACAAGCATAAGGAGGGAGACTCTCAGGTGGCAGCTGTTACAGCGCAGCGGGAAAGTTGTAAAGCACAGAAGACTGCCACGAGGTCAACCGCCGAATAGTTTCAGTGCGCTGGCTTTCAGGCAGCGGCAAATTGATGGCATTCTCAAAATTTCTCGTCGTGGTATGTGAGTTTGCCGAAAAAGTCCAGACTGCGCAAACCGTAGCAGGATATACGTACTTGTCCTCGGATGGCTGTGCTTGCCTGCAGCGTCGCCAAACACGGTGCGGCACAGAAGCTGTGTCATGTGACAGGCTTGGTGACTCAGCACGAGGCTGAGGACGTATCAGGGGTTTAGGCGAGGCGGAACTCGGATTTGTAGCGAAACTGACTTCTCTGTCGCGAGCCCATCAGAATTTTCTAGGGGAGTGATCTCACTGAAGTGAGGGTAGGGGAACTTTGGCATTGGCCTCCCTCATATCAGGTGGCGAATGGGAGTTGTTTCGTGACCACCATCCATTCCGGCATCTTGATGCGCCGGTCAAGGCTCGGTGACATGAGGCTGACTTTGGATATTGGCAGTTCCAAGAGCTTTGGGATGAGAAAGCCGGCGGATCAGCACTGGCTAGTCTGTCGAAGACGATGCTGACGGCAGCTGGGCTGCAGCACACATCAACCCCGTCCTCATTGTCTTACATTCAAATCTGTGAGCCGAATGTACCAAGCGGTCAACCCCACCATCTCAGGAGTTTGTGGCCCGACATTGTGGATGGCGGAAAATGTGATGCTATGGGAAGGGACGCATGCTTGAGCACAGATTGTCAAAGGAGGACAAGTATAGAGGCAGTGGTGATATGGTACACGCACGGTCCATCAAGCGACAGTGACATTGTCGATGAGGGACGAACGCCGTATAGCGGTATCCTTTAGGATACTAAGCACTGGTGGAGGGTGTGTTGTGGCGTCGTGATGGCGATGGTCGAAACCTAGTATCATGATGTGTGGCTGTTTTGTCAATGAAGGACGAATAACATATATTGAAGATCCTTTAAGGTTAATGCTTGCTGCTACAGGGCGGGCGCGGACAGGTGTTGTAGGTTATAAGGGTCGATACCTGATGCATCGGGAGAGCTAGCTGTTGTGTTGAGCGGATAGATAATACCTAGATTAAGAGATATCGAAACCCGTTAGTGAACGTAGCCCGTTAGTAAATGCAGCCCGTTGTAATCAATTTACCCACGCTGTGAACTGGTGGAATACCGTCTACTGCATCGTCCTTAATATCATTCACTGTATCGTCCTTAATATCGTTCTCAACAACGTCCTTAATATCGTCCCTGATAACGTCCTTAACATCGTCCCTAATATCGTCTACTACCTCGTCCCTAATATCGTCCAATACATCGTCCCTGATATCGGCTACTATATCACCTACTGTATCGCTCACTGCATCAAGCCCTAGCACCATCAGCACATATCGTAGCCAAACTAGCTATTAGGTTTATCTTCAGCATCGACCTGCACGCATTAGACCCGGATAGATTATTGAGTGATAGAACTGGTCGATAGTTGAGTTGATCCCCTGGAGACAGTAAGCAAGTATACTACGCACTTGGCACGATATACGTCATGCAGACAATGCAAAATGCACGATGAACACGACACACAATGTCAGTTGCACGATGGAAGTTACACGATGTACACGACGCACGATGGGGCTAAGGAATGCGGAAACGGTGCCACATTGCCTTTCATTTCCAGTCTATTAAACAAAGGAAACGACAAGAAACCAAGCAACACGGAACGTTTGAGGCCGCCGCCTCCACCGACCCGCACCGACCAGCACAGCGCCGCAGCGCAGCGCACAGCACAACGAAGAACCACCCAGCAAAGCAAAAGAAACCGCCACCAGCACCACCAGCCACCACCACCACGGTACACCGCAGAGACCCACGCCAGCCGACAAGGCACCCCACCACCCACCGCCGCTCACGCCGTTGAGCCTCCTTGACGGACCACCAGGCCAAGCTCACCGGTCTCGTTGGCAGCGACCTGGTAGACGAAGACCTGCTTCGTCTGGCCAGGACGCCAGCACCGGCCGATAGCCTGCTCCCTGGTGGCCTCCTCCTCCGCCACCGAACCCAGCACGGGCACCGACAAGAACACGACGTGGTTGGCGCGCTGGAGGTTCCAACCGGCGGCATCGGCACTGTCCACCTTGAGAACAAGGCAGGCAGGCCCGGTCGCACGGAAGGCCTCCACCGCCCTCGCCGCGGATCCGGCCTCGAAACCGTCGAGGCAGGTGATGCCTGCCTCGCCACACGCCTCGATGAAGGCGTTTTTGATGCCCTTGTGTTGGGCAAACACCAACACCGAGTCGGTGGCCGCGGTGGCCTCTTGGACGAGGGACACCGCGAGACGGAGTCGAGAGCACGTCACCGTGCCGGGGACCTCTGCGCCGACGTAGGAGACGGCGAACCGGGAGACGGGGACGACGTCGCCGACCTCGAATGCCCCACAGCATGCCTCGGAGGAGGCACACTCGGAGCAGACGACGTGGCCGCACGACGTCGAGACAACGGCCGCCTCCCACGCCAGCGCAGCGCGACAACCACCGCATGGACCCAGCCTCCGCTGGAATGCGCCCAAGACCGCCTTCAACAGGCGCAGACGACGCAGGCCCCGCATGAGAATCTCGACGTGATTCTCCACCTGCGCCATCCGCAAGTCGAACTCCTTGACGGCGACGGCCGCGTTCCCCATCTCCGCCGCATCCCACGGCAGGTTCACGCGACCGGCGCCGGCCGGGTCCTTCTTGGTCTTTGAGAGCAATGAGGCCGGCACAACCTCATGCCCTCGGGCGTATCCCAGCAGACTCTCCACGACGGCGACCGCATGCATGCCCGCCAGCTTGCCATTGCTGACACTGGCCCTAAGGCCAGTGAAGCTGGCGGCAGCTCCTTTGTCCCCATGGCGCACCAAGCGGTGCATATGCCAAAGCTCCTGGAGGAGCGGGAGAAGCTTGCTGGTTCGGGAGCGGACATGCATTGTCTGCTCCATGATGATTTGTTTCATGCGGTGCGTTTCCACACCGATGAGTTGTCGGTCGAGACTATGACCAGCGTCCCCACGGACTACTGGCCATATCTCTTCCAGCATGAAACTGGAGCAGATGCGGGCGTCTTGTGGAGAGGCCGACCGCTCGACCAGGTCTCTCAGCCGCACGATGCTGGCAGGGACCTCCTTGTCCTTGTCGTCGACCTCCTTGGTCGGCCCGGCCTTGCCGAAGGGTCGATCTGGGTCCATCGCCAAGGAACGAACGTCGGAGCAGGTGATCCACTCCGATGGACTGAGGGCGACCCGCGACAGACAGGTCGACGCTTCAGCCCGCCCCTGAGAGGGCTCGTTCTTGCGGATGTACTGGTGCGAGAAGACTCTCGCACGTTCGTACACCGCTTCCTTGAGGGCAGCGGACGCCACGTTCTGGTATGACTGAATCTCCTGCCCGTGAGACTTGTCGCGCGTCATCCTCGTGGCGTCCCTCCCGAACCCGAACTTCCCCTCGGCCTCGTCGTACGTGGCAATCTGGGTGCCAATCAGCTTTGCCGTCGTATTGAGGTTGTCAAATGCTTGGATGGCAGGCGTTCCTGACAGCATCCATCTCCTAGCTGCGTGAAGGTGAAGCAACGCTAGTAACGTTTCGCCTTCAATGTAGGTGTATTCGTCCACAATCAGGCGGCGGAATGCAAACATATGGAGCAGTACGGGGGGAGGCAGGGGCTGGCCTCGGCGATGTGCATCTCGGCGGAATCCGTCTAGTTCGTCCCGAGATTTCTCCAGAGCAGTCTCGGTGATCTCAATGTCCATAGCGTCTTTGTCTTGAGATGCCTTCTTGCCTGCAGTGCCTTTGCCCTTGACAGCCTTCTTCTTCGCATCAGCACGCTCTTTGGCCATCATGGTCCGCTTGGCCTGCCGTGTCAGGAAACCTTCGAACTTCTCGTACTTGTGATCGGTTTCCGTCCGCTGTCTGACGTTGTCCCACGTAGTCCAAAAATCGACGACACTCGTCTTCAGTCCTTCAACGCAGGTCTCAAGACAAGGCAGAGTCTCCTTCAACCACTCTTCAAAAGCACGCCCGGGATCTTCGGGAGTGCAGGCAGAGCAAGCGATCTTGCGGAGGTGGTTCCAGTAAGCCTTCTGACCAAGCAGGTCCCAAGCGGCAAGAACAAGCGCGGCTGATTTGATCTGCTCGTGAGAGTACTTCTGCAAATCCGGCACGTCCTTGATCGTAATGTAGTAAGGAGCTTTCTGTTCAAGAGCGCACTTCTCTGTAGGTTGAAGTTTGTGCCACTTGAGGCATTTCTCAACTTCGCCTTCCCACTGGCTGAGAATGTTCTTGGGCACCAGTATGAGCGTGGCATTGGTCTCTAACTTTCCGAAGTGCGGGTTGCCATTGCCCTTGTTTGATTCGGCTTCTGACTCAGAGTCTACCGTGACTTGTGTCGCAGTCGCTGATTGACGTTGTTGGTAGTCGTATTTGACAAGAGCGAGAGAGGTGGTCGTCTTTCCTGCTCCAACTTCGTCGGCGATGACTCCCCCACGAATGTTGTGTTTACGCAAGAGTGCTTTGGCCTCCAGTCTCCACCCAAGCGCCGGCAAGCAGGATTCAGTCAGAGACATTTCGTCCCATACCTTGGGAGAGTTCTCTTGTTCAATCATCCATGCGAGGGCCTGTAGCTGCGACTTCCACAAGTCCCGTTCTAGGTCTAATTTCCCTTTCAGGCTCTGATCGATCTTATCAAACTTGTTGGACAGAAGCTTTGGCAGGGTGAACTTCGGGTGAGGACTGAACTGATGGTAATGATCCAGGCGCCATTGCAGAGATTCCAGTTCAGATTGCGGGGTGAGGTTGAGCAGAAATGGAGCGACAGCGCGGTGAGCAAGTGTCTTGACGTTGATCTTGACATCGAGTAATGCTTTGCCGTCAACATCGCGCAGAAGTGCTACTGCTGGGTTGGGTCTGTTGCTCAAAGCATTCTCATATCTTGCAGCTTCAAGTGGACTCTCAATAGCCTTGACGGCCTCGCTGGCGCCAGTCTTTTTCAGTAGCCATTGGATACAGGGCTGTGCAGGTGAACAGACCGCGCACTCCACAGCCTCTGAGAAGTTGATGTTTTGCCAATGATTCCAGGGATGCGGGATGCTTGCTGCGTGGGACAGAATCCAACCAAAATTGCTCAGTGCCTCGGGTTTGCGTTCCAGAACAATGCATATTTCTCGGCGATTTGCAAGTGCCGCTCTGGCGTTGGCGTCGCACGTCAAGTCAAGAAGCAAAATTGTGGATAGAGCATTGACGCAGGCGGCAGCAGACACGGGATCTGCCTCCTTTCTTAGAACCCATTTGCAGACTGTGTTCTCGTCTCTAGGCATCTGAAGTTCTTGAGCTGGACAGTCCGTCCATAGGCTGACGGGATCACACAGGACCTCTTCACCCTCATGCAACTTGGCAGTAGCGACTGGTCTCCATGTTTTGTCGAGGGCTGCCAGCACCGTTCTATCATCAGTCGCATTTGATCGGAAAGGTTGATTTGAGAACACAATGCGATCGTGACGGCCATCCTGCAGAGGTTGGGACCGCAGGAAGAGAAAAGGAGGTGCTTTTCCAGGTCCGGATCCACTTACTCTCCGATGCAGCGTGCCGTTTGGTGCAGGGCAATGTGGAAGAAGCTCGTACGTTCCTGCAATTTCTTCAACTAGCGAAACTGCTTTGACGTTGACGGAAGTTGAGGGGCTGACTTCAATGGCAGAAAATGAATTCAGGTCTCGGAAGGGCGTCTGGTCAAGTCCGAGTCTCCGCTCCCACGAAGCGACTTGCACGCCTGCTCGGACAATGTGTAGCTCTGAAGACCGTGTCGGACCATCCCAGAGCTTCCACTTGCCGCTGAAAAGTGTACCTTCTGGCGTCATGCTGGCGATAGGATGTTTGAACAACTCTCGCATCTTGCTCTTCACGGGCGCCGTTGCTGGTGCTTTCGCGAAGAGCAACCACACCGGCACGACATCGAGGTGGAGATGCGGTCTCTCGTGCTTTCGGCAGGGATCGCATATGTGATGGTTTGGGACGAACTCGAGCTCCAGCAGGGCATGTTCTGATTCGTATAGTGCTTTCCAGGAACCCTCAAATTTGACGCCTTGAAACTGTACTTGACTCTGAAGCGCTTCTGAGATTCGTTTTTTGATTTCTTTAGAAGATACTTCGGTGAAGGAGCCCCGCGAGGTCCTCGCATTGTGATTCTGCAGCGTGGCAGGTAGAACCTCAATCAAGAACTTCACAAATGTACCGGCGACTGGGCGCTGAGATGTTGAGATATCCAGTTTGCTCAAGGCCTTGTGGCCGTGTGTGTCTCTACTGCACCCCTTGCAGCATGTGTAATAGCAATCTGGGCAATAAACAATTTCTTCGGAAGTGCGTCGGTGCAGGCCTTCGCAGCGGCATAGCAGTTGGAGATCGTGGGCTTGTTGCACGATGCTTGCCAGGGAGTACGGGCCCTGTTCCGTAATGCGGACATGTGGAAACTCTTCCCTGAACGGTATGAGAGCGGTGGTATAGGGATTTGTTTCCAGCTCTCGTTCATCGAATGCTTCCCACACGGGTGCATCCTCCATGGGCTCGTCCTCGTTCGAGTCGTGCCAGTCATCCATTGTCACCTCGAAGATTTGTCTTTCTCCCTCACCGTCCTCATACACGCGGAAGCATGCGATGATAGCGCTGAGAATCGCTGGGCCAATGACGGTCGTCGACATCGCGTTTCCAGCGAGGTCCTGGAGCTGATTCGATGTGTACTTCTCAAGCTGAAGATCTCCAATGGGGAATCCCTGTAGTCCGAGAATTTCCAGACCAGTGAGAGGGCCACCTCTGCGAGTCTCGAAGAGACAGCCGCTGGGTGTAACACAACCAACGATGCCCCATTGGCGACTATCTCGATCCCGGTCAACGTTCTGCGAGACGTTGACATTTCTATGCTTGAACCGCATATCGAAGTCTCGCCTAGCCACGTCGTCAAGGTGACGGATATCCAACATGTCGAGGACTCTCTTGCTCTGCTTGAGCGCCCACGCCTGGTCTGCATAGTCGTCGACTTGGGCTTGCGAATGCCCTCGGCGTTTGGTAAACGGGGTGCCGCTTCCAAGCATATGAGCTACACGCTCCTGTACGTGTCGCTTTCGGCACTGGACCCAGTCAGTAGAGCCTCCTCTCTTCCACTTGTCTGTGACCATGTGATTGAGCGATTGCAGGCGCGGGTCGTCTTCGCCGAGACAGAAATCTGAGTATGGGGATGACGCCCGACGCTGGAAACCAGCCATCAAGTGGATCCATTCCTTATGAGCTTGCTGAATGTCGAATCCTGCCAGGTTTGCAATGTCTTTGTGCACGCCGAACAAGTATCCCCGCTGGCGAGTCTGTGGCAAATAGTAGTCGACCGTACTCAAATTCACAATGACAGTTTCGTATCCTTTCTCGTCCCAGAAGATCTTGATCATGTCCCATGGCGCTCCGGCGACATTCTCGATGATGATCACGGTCGGTTTGTACATTTTGGCGTAGGCGCCGATGCCATTCATTGTTTTGGCCGACTCGCCTTCGCCTCTTTCTCCCTTCCACTGAGTCTTGATCTTGTTCAGGGTAGAGTAGTCCACGCAAGAAGAGCCAGCAACCAGAATATGAGCACCTCGAGGAGGCTCGATACGTTGCCCATAGGCTGTGACAGGGTAGCGCTCCTCGTCGTCTGGGTCGGCTGCATGATTCTCGAAGTCCGTGACATCCCGGAAGATGATTGGTGGGTGGAAATTTCTGAGGATGAAGGCTTGCTTCCAAGGTTCGATCTCAGCACTGCCCAGATGTTGATACTTGAATTTCTCGCGTGCCTCGGAAGAGAGCAGCGACTTTCGGATAAGATCGAGCGCGACGAAGGGTGCTTCTGTGCCGGAGCACATGGTGACCACCTTGATGCCTTGTTCGCCAAAGACCTTCGAGGCTTCCAACAGACCCTCATTGACGGCATGTTCGGTAATGAGGCTAAAGATTTGTCTGATATCCGACAATGGATACGTGGTAACGTCGAGACGATTGTGTTCGCCTACTTTGTTGTCTCCGCCGTCACCATCCGAGTCGTCGTTCTTGTCAGCATCATCCTCCGTAGGTGTCGTAGACCTTGCCCTACGATTGGCTCTGGGCTGGCGAGCTCGACGTGGTGCGGCCGCCCTTACCGGAACAGCCTCGTCTGATTCGCTGTCCTCGGTGAGGGAGTGATGCCCAATCGAAGGCTTGTGGCGGAGGGCTTTTGCAACCGGATTGCGGTTGCCGGTACCATAAATTCTTCGAAGTTCCCGAAGCTCTTCAGAGCCTGGCTTTATTCGATCGCCGCCTGTCGCCCAGCTCGTGTCATCAGATTCAGTTGGTGCCAACACGATGTCTCGGTACACGCGTTTCCCGGGAGGCGGCATTGACCCTTTTCTCACACCATCTTGGAACCCCATGTACACTTCAGATGCTTTCGTGCCAAGGTCATAGTGCTTGTAGTGCTTGTTGGTGCCTGGAACCTTCCCTTCTTCGGGCTGTTCATCTAATCTCCTCTGCCTTCGCGGGTTTTGCGAGGTTGACGGCCTTGCTGACCGCCTCGCTCTATTGGTTCCTTTGACTTCACCTTGGTAGCGCGTTCCATACCGGAAGGAGTCATCGGGCCCAGCCGCTGATGCGCTGGTAGAACTAGCATCCTCTTCTGAGACGATCGAAGACATTCTCAAACCGGGCTGAGGAGAAGGTTTGAGGATATTGTCTAGGGAAGAAACGGCTCAACTGTTGAAGTTTGTCAGCTTTGTTCATGTGGTCGTGGCCGTGGCGATGACTTACAGACTACGCACTGACCAGCGCGCTGGGTGGAGCGCGGGAGTGAGCAGATTGACAGGCTTTTCAGAAGGCTAAGACGTCGCCGGAAGATTTGAGCAGGTCAGAAGGTGTGGGTTGTCGACGCGTGTTCTGGGGGACGGATCTGACAGAGCTGCCTCCCCGAGAATTTGAGACTCTTGCAGGAAGGCTCGAAGCTCGAAGAATTGACGATGTAGGATTCGATGAAGGAAGCTAGCCTCAGATATCTCTGGTGGGTTGATGACGGCGGATCTGAAGAGGTTCGGTCGCTCAACGATGAGAGAGTCTTCCGACTTGATCAAGGCCAATCTTATCCAAAATTGCCAGTACGGCGTCCAAGAAAATGAGGAGGCAGTCTTTCCAAAGCACTGATCAAGATGAGGAAGAAGTTTGAGATGCAGGTGGTGTTTGAGGTGGTTGTGTGGGAGATGTTTGCGCTGGTTGAGTTGAACGGTTGAGGGACAGAGGGTTGAATGAAGGGACGCGAGCCTCGTCTCTGCGCTCCACCCCGGGACACATGGGGTACCGGCCAACCAGACGCTGATCGTGCTTTGTGCTCTGTAGTCCACCCCGGTGGTGCGGTGATGCGATGAGCAGCTCTTCTTTGGGCAGGACAAAGCAGTACTCCGTATGATCTTGTCAATTCTCAACCAGACTCTCCTTCAAGCAAACATCTCTCCTATAAGCCATCTTTAGTAACCTCAACCACCCATCCATGCGTGCCTTAACACGAGACATGCGATCTTGCTGTGGCTTTCAAGAACAGAAAGCGTCTTCTCCTCTGAACAGCAAAGGAAACGCTCTCTGTGAACGCCGACATGCTGTGAGGACTGAAGGCAGGGGCCTGACGGCCCGGCGACGCCAAATATTGCCCAATCTTTCAACGTTGTCTACCTCTGAGCAACAGCAAAATTTGAGTCACAAAGCCCAGATTACCTCCAGATACCATCTGCCAGCGAGCGAACTTTCCGAAAAAACTTGATGGACTAGGCCAAGGGGGACTCTTCACTGGCTCTAGTGCTCGGAGCCAGAGGAAGGCCCTGGGTCTTCTCGGTACCCGCATAAGGCAAAGCCGTATATCCTCCGCCGAGTACTACTCGGGGCTGAGAGTGGAGGCCAAGGTCAAGACTGGGCGGAAATTGGAAGTTCATAAACTTACGGCGAATGACACCCACGACGTCGACATGTTGTTGCCCTAAGCCCCAGGAGTCGCCTACTCCGAGCGCCCTGAAGAGTGGCCTGGGAGATCCCAGGTAACAGTACAAGTGAGAAGCAAAGAAGAGTTTGAGGTGCTTGCCCGCGCCGGCACGGTGGCGGGCTGCCTCGGTTTAGCCATGTGTTCCCTCGTGTGGACCTGGAGCTGTTGAAGGTGGTGCCTGGAAGTGTCGATCCGCAAACCGGCAGCACCCTGAAGCCCAGGACGAGGAGGGAATCGCGGAACCATGGAAGTGGACGCCCACGTCGACACAGTCGCGATGGTGCCTCGCCCCAGGCTTGGTGGCAACCCATCGCCGTAGAGGTCGGTGTCCGCGCAGGTGTTGAGGCTACTGCAGGCGGCAGTCCAAGATATTGTTGATATGCCGCAGGAGAATGAAGGCTGGTTAGGATGAAGGGAGGTGGCCATGTCGTCGACGCGGACACTACCTGGTAGCGGTCATGCTTGGTGAGGTGACGACGAGCCGTGGCCGTGGTGCTGGTGGCTCTAACCTGTGGCATCGTGCTGGCTCGAGTCATGCTCACACTGCACATTTTGGGTCAGTCAAGTGTAGTGTTGGCGGAGATCTTCTTCGCTCGACAGACCGCAGAAGCAACAAGGAGGGCAACTACATTACCTGATGACCACGACCTAGGCACCCCATGTTTTGATCGGGACACCGTGCAGCGGACGGGGTGGAATGGGAGAGACTTCGGCCCACGGAATCACTCCATCACTTTGGCCACGCCGCGATGTTGTCCTGAATCACCATTGATGAACATATTTCAGCCGCCAGAATGAGGAGGGCCCGGCCACGCCATGGTCAGAGTCATGCAGCTTATTTGCTCAGCAAGACACTGTGCAACCCCATCAAGCGGTAGGAGGATCCTGGTCAAGCAGCAGTGAGTGCAACGTTCAGGCCGGGATGCTCATTTGGTCCGCCCTTGGCAGATCTGCAATTTATCTCTACTCCGCAGTACATACTCATGCTTGCTGCTGGAGCAGGACAACGAAAATTACTTGCTACTCTCTGGCGTGACATCTAGTCAAGAAAGGTCTATATCCGAGTGAAGAATTGTACATTGGGTGGATCGAGCGCTATTGCTGTTGAAAAATGGCTAAAGGAAGTGAGGATCCGCAAGAAAACCGTCTTGTCAGGATCCATCTACCAGTTTCATGTTGCGAGCTTTTACTTCTTTGATGAACCCTCGAACTCGCCAGCACCGACGTTGAGCCCAAGACCCTGCGCATCAAGATACAGCTTGTTCTTGCCACCCGCCTCTTGCAGAAGCGTAGCAATATTGCGGGCGTTCTCAATCTGTCTGAGTTCGACATAACTTCTGCTCTTCTTGATGGCATCGCCGATCAGCTCTGCCGATCTGGCCTCACCCTGTGCGCGGACAACGGTTGCTTGCTTCTCTTGTCTGGCTCGGTCGACCAAGAAGGCCGCCCTCTGGGCCTCCTGCTGGGCAACCTGCTTAGCTTCGACAGCAGCCGTGAACTCGGGTGAAAATGAGAGATGTGTCAACGAAACATCGTCAAGCATGATATTAAACCGGGCGGCTCTTCTTGTAAGGTTGTCTCTGACCAGTCGGGCAACATTCTCTCGCTGTGTGATGAGCTGACTGGCGTTGAACTGGGCCACCACGGACTTGAGCACCTCGTTGACAATAGAGGGAAGCACGCGTTCGTCGTAGTCGGTGCCCAATGTGCGGTAGATTTGTGGTAGTGCCTCGACTCGAGGTCTTGAAAGAACACGGCATGTGATGTTGACCATCTGCAAGTCCTTCGTGCCCGTCAGAGATGCGACATTCCGTGGCTTTGCTCGGACATCGTAGTCGATGGGTGTCTCGAACCAGGGTAGGCGGATATGTGTGCCTAGTCCCATTAGCCATGCAAGAACCAGCAAGTGAGCGCATCCCAGTACCTTCGTTGTAGATCTCATTCCCTACACCTGATATTCTCTTGTACTTGATCGCACGGTGGCCACCATCCACTGAAGCCCCCGTCAGAGCCGTTGCAAGCGTTAATGATCAGGGGCAATTACCGTTGAAGAGGGAATTTGAGATAACGACGCCAGCAATACCTAGACCAACCAAAGCGACGATTCCTCGCCCTGCAGCGCCGCCTCCGCCGGGCAGCCCTCCGAAGCCTTGGCCTCGACGCTGCTGCAGTGTCCGCTGGATCTGCTGGAAATGCTCCCTTGGGTCGTAGGACATGGTTGCGCCTTTGTCAGGAACAAAGGGATCGGTGAAGGAGTGGCACCCGGGATAAAGAGCAGCAGGCAGGCAATGTCGATGATGCTCGCATCCAAATTGAGCTCCGCGCAGTCCGCTACGGGGGAGCAGATGTGCCAACGCGCCGTTGTCATCGGATCCCGCGGTGCTTCTCTCCGTGTCGCATCGCACCACAATCTGAGGACATAGTCAATGTTTGTGCTTCAACATCGACTCTGCAACTACCAACGATGGCGCCTGGACAGAGCCGCAGTGTCTTTGTGGGCAACATCCCATTCAGTGAGCGGACCTGTGGTCAGTTTGTCGCGGCGCACAACTGACCTGTCGCAGATCTCAGCGAGGAGAACATCATCCGAATCCTCAACCAAGTTGGCACCGTGGTCAAGTTCCGTTTGATGACCAACCCCGACACGGGTAAATCAAAAGGATTCGGCTTCGCAGACTTCCAAGACGCAGATCAAGCAGCCAGCGCAGTCAGGAACCTGAACGACTATGAGATCGATGGCCGCAAGATCCGCGTCGACTGGCCTCACAACAACGAGAAGGACTCTGTACCGACGAACTACGACCAAGCCAGTGCTCCGCCCAGCGACGGCCTCAACGCTGCAGCCGCAAGTGTGCTCCCTCCCTTGCCTCCGGGCGTCGATCTCCCTCCGAATCTGAGAGCGACAGACGCGATCTCACAAACCCTCTCTACCCTCCCTCCACCGCAGCTTCTCGACGTCCTGACCCAGATGAAGGGGCTCGCCATTTCCGACCCCGCAAGAGCGACTTCGCTTCTCAAGACCGCGCCGCAACTCTCATACGCAATCTTTCAAGCCCTGATCCTTATGAACCTGGTCGACCCCAAAGTCCTGGCCCAGGTCGTCGAACAAGCCGCCAGACCACCCCAACCAGCCGCTGTGCCGCCTCCACAGCCCGTGCCACAACAATACCCTGGCTATCCACCTGTAATGGTGCCAGGCCAAATGCCTCCCAGACCACCTCCCCAGCAGTACGCACCACCCGCCTTACCACAGCAACAACAGCCTCCGCCTCAGCAGCAACCTCAAATCTCGCACCAGGAAATGATCCAGCAGGTTCTAGCCATGGACCAGAGGACGATCGATTCATTCTCGCCCGCTGAAAGAGCACAAATCATGCAGATCAGAGCGTCTATGGGAGTGAGGTGAAGGCAGGGAAGGAACACTCCCCATGTATCTCATCATACGCTACTCTAAGTCGCGGAGCAAGTCAGAACCGGGGCGCCGAGCATATCGCCATATCTCTGTGCGCTTCGAGCCGACACATTCGATCTGACAAAGCCTACTTGGCCCGGCGCAACAAGTCTGCCGGGCATGCCGTCGCTCGAAATACCATTATCGCGTCAGGAGCCAACTGGTACGAGGATCCAGCTGGAAGCAACGGGCAATAAGCTAGGAGAGCGGCTTGATCGAGAACGACCAGGTATGAGAATCCGGCTGGAAGCAATGGGGACAAGCTAGGACGGCGGCCTGATCAGGGAATAAAGCAAGGCTCGTCAGAAGCAAGCGCAGCCAAACCGGGGAAGAGGATATGCGAGCAAGGATACGGGCACACCGCACGGCCGGTGAGTCAGTCGAATGAAGCTCATCGTTAAATGAAACCACCACA
The DNA here is from genome assembly GCF_000585515.1 of Cladophialophora yegresii CBS 114405. Classification (NCBI taxonomy): domain Eukaryota; kingdom Fungi; phylum Ascomycota; class Eurotiomycetes; order Chaetothyriales; family Herpotrichiellaceae; genus Cladophialophora; species Cladophialophora yegresii. Next base: position 552,193 of record NW_006913045.1, read on the forward strand.
CCAGAGTCAAGCGTGGATCACGAATGAAAGACGGTCTCGCTATCACCTACAGTGTTTTGCAATGTTTTGACGGTAAAACCGCCTTCATTCGCTTATGGGGTATCAATGGCCAGACTCTCACTTCTCACTTCTAGTAATTTGTGTTTCACGTATTCATGTGTGCACTCGTCCCATCCTCATCCCCTGTTGTCTCGTCTGGTAAGCAGCATGCTCTTCATCTCTTCCCATCAGCTCCACTCACGGGACTCGTGCCAATCCCTTCATCCGTCAACGCAGTCGCCGGCCTTAGCGGACTCCCCTTTCTACTCGCGTCGCCGTCCCTCCTCAGCCACGCTGCCCGGCCTGCTTTCCCCGCCGGTGTCGCTGGTGGGGGTGACGGCAAGGGACTGGACATCGGACTCATCGGCGTCATGGGATTCGGCGTCATGCGCATCCGATCCCCGCCATCTCTGTCTCCGCGTGACTCCCCATCCCTGGTCCTCGGACTCGTCGGGCTCCATCCCAAGGCGGCGGTGGCCCTGCGTCCGCCATCATTCATGCTCCCCGGACTGTCGTATCCGTGCCCACCACCTCGGTAGCTAGACCGGTCTTCATATGCGTCGTTATGCTCATCCCCATTGCGATTCTGATCGTGATACTGATACTGATACTCCTCACCCCGCCTCTTGACGGGACTCTCATTGTACGGATCCCAGCCCACGCGCCGCCGGGCTTCCATGCGCATGTGCTGTCTGTATCGTTCGTCGCCGCCGGCGCCCGTGCTGGCGCTCTCTTCGAGGAAGAACGTGAGCAGCTCGTCTGTGATGGAGAGGTGGGATTGCTGCTGGAACTGCTGCAGCGAGGTGAGCCTCAGGAGGAGTTCGAGGAGGGAAAGCGACGTGACGATCTTGTTGGCCCACGGTGGGGCGGTACTTCGAAGCTCCTGACCGTGACCATGCGAAGGAGTGGGTGTGGTTGTGGGCGTGGGGCTGAGGGTGGGGGTTGGGGTGTTCAAGTGCAGAGAGGAGAGATGGGAGGTTAGTTGAGACGCTGCCTCGTCGGTGGGTGGAAGATCTTCGAGCGTTGAGTCTTCGCCCCCGCCCGCAGCCTCGCCCTCGCCCGCGCCTTCAGACTCAGAGTCGCTAGGTTCGGATTCGGTGTAGACTTCGAAGGCGATCCACTCGGGGTCAAGCGAGGGCGGGAGCCGCCACGGATCGGTGTCGTCGTGGGCGGGGGCATGTGCGTGACGGTAATCGTCTCCGACTTGAGGCTGCCGATAGTTTTCTAGTGTGATGATATCTTCTTGCCCTTCTTCTCCATCCCGCCATGCCCCTGTAGCGTCGTCCCTCTCCGCCATTCTCCTTGGCGGCACGGCGTTCAAATCTCGCTTCAAGAGCAAGACCGGGTGATTGCTCTCTGCGTCGGATCCGATGTTCAACACTTTACTCGTATCGGCGTAGAAGATCTTGCCGATCTCATGCACGGGGATGGTCTCACGTATGCCGGCCAGGGCCACGTCGTCGAAAGGGCTAGGTTGTGATCGGAGTGGCATGTCGGAAAAGTCGTGCACGCGGTCATCGTCAAAGTCTTCTACAATGAGGAGTTGGTAGGCGTATTCGTCGGCACGGGTTGGGCCGCGGATGCTGGGTCTGTTGTTGTCAATGGAGGGAAGTTTGACCGGCGACGTGATGTCTGCAGAGGGGATGTTGTCAGAGCCAGTCACGAGGTCGAGAGGCACACGGCGTAGTTTGACTCGAGCTTTGTGAATGACTTCTTTCCAGGTCGTTTCGCGAAGCTCTTCTTCATCTTGAGGCCGGTTGTGCCCCGCGAAGAGCATATAGACAGTTAGAGTGAAAGTGGGTCCGATTTGGACGGCATGGTTCGGGGACATGGAGTATTGCGTATCGCCTGCTGTGAGGAAGGTGCTTGCCTGGAGAAGTCGAGAGGGCGAGACTGTCTGCGGTAATTGTGTCGAAAGGCTTGCACCTGAGGTGGTGATGGCAAGGTTGATCAGAGGGACCGCGTCTTCAATCCTGTCCAGTAGAGCCCTGATGTCCCTAATGATGAGGCTCAAGTCTGCCTCATTCTGGGCTCTGGCTTGACTACTCCATTTGCTCGACTTTCTGTTTATTTGCTCGGAGGCTTCCGCGGCTTTGGCGAAGCGCTGACCAAGCGACTGGATCTCGAGACGCAATTCCTTTACCAAGGCGACAGCTGATTCCAAAGAGGTATTTCCGCGAGCGGCGATCAGTTCAATCAGGTCAATTGCTGGTGAGACGATCCGGATTTTGTGCTGGAGTTTCTGTTGGAGCCTGTAGAGTTCGTCTCGGATGTTGCTTTTAGGCGTGCTGCTCAGTAGCTTGCTTGACTGTCGCAGGGCGTAGGATGCTGTTATCGTGACTCCCGAGCGGATGGCATAGTTCATGGCCTGCTGGGTGACCTTTCCCAGAAAGATGTCCATTTTGGCCAATCATTTGAGTTGAAGAGATCTTACGTCTTATCACTTCTGCGAGCACTTACCGCAAAGAACAGACTCGAAGAGAAAGAGCAATAGGTCAGAGACCGTGAAAAGAAATGGGCAGTGACGCGAGCTCATTGGTGGTGACCAAACAGGCGGGAGCTGCAGCCTTGCGCTGGCGCGTCATTGCTTTTCAGCCTTGCCACCAGAAGAGACGTCTTCACTCCAACCTTGGATGTCGTGGAGAACATTCTAAGTCGAAGCGCAGCCAATTGAAATCATCTAGACAATCAACGGATCAGATCTGCTAGAGATTGGTCGCCAGCCTTTACGCGATGGACAGCGTGGCTCCCAAGCCAGCGCCTTATGAGGACGAGTCTATGAGACGAGGTGTTGCGATTGATTTTCGGACAGAAGAGCCGTCGACACGCAATCAGCCACGTCGGACCAGCTACAGCCTCGCGACCTGTTCTTACAAGGCTGTTGCCTGGCTACGCAGTAGGCGTGGATTCCAGCTTGCGGTCACCGAGCACGCTGGAGGCGATGTGAACGGCCGGCTCGACCTCTGGTCGATTACGGGTTCCCGACCAAACTTATTTAATAGTTGTCCGCTTCCAACGACTGGCCCAATTCATGCTACTAGTCATGTAGTTGTACAGGTCTATACAAACCCGACCTTGGTAATCTAGGGTGCCATCTCCAACGCCGAATGGATCTCGTCGCCCGTGGATTCCATAGCAAGGCGTGCGGCTCGATTGCCAATTCTGGCAACTTCTAGTGCCCATGGTTCTGACTTGATTTAGTGACAAGATCGCATATGGCACCTCAGACTCCTCGATCACGTCCTGATTCATTGGCGCGTCGTGTAGATGACATCGGACCTCGAAACATAAACGGTGTTGTTCAGCCGGCGACCGGGGAGGCCCTGCAGGCTCCTCCTACGGTCAGCGTGACAATGTGGGTTCGTGTTCTGTCGGAGGCACAGGCTGTTAGAAGGGGATTGCCGACGTCATGCTGTCGAGCATCAAAATGAGCTTCTGCGGCACCGTGTGGGTGGTCTCTTTGGGAGTGGATCTCGGCCAGGTCCCCCTGTGTGGAGGAGCACGGTCGCAAAGGGCTGATTTATCCGCAAATTTCGTTGCCGCGGACAAGATAAGTCCGCAGTTTCAATTCTGAAGATCCATTCGGGCTGAATGGATGCGCTGGCGGGTTGACACTGGGAATATGCTCGTTGGCGGCACACGGAGTACCAAACCATTAGTGAAGGTTTCTCCACGAGGTGCCTTATGACTCCTTATGAGTGAGTCACATCTTCTTCTCTGACGCCCAGCACGGGATGCGGCCTGTTACGGTAAGTTGTGACTCCGTCTTGACCAGAACGAGTAAGTAGTAGATATGGCGGTGTGACTTGCGTTTGTTAATGCTGTCCGAGGCAGATGGCGCGTACCTCATGAGTTGCGAATTGGGCGATTCATGTCAGAGGGGCCCTTCATGAATGTCGTCACAGCCATAGCATAGTAACAGAGCACCAGACTAAGCTAATTGTGCAATTGAACCCGCGTTGACCAATGCTAGTCTTGCCCTATATGTTTTGTCAGTGGATAACCTGCAAACCCGTGGGACTGGTATGAAGCCGCAGCAGGCTACATTGGCCCATATATGCATATTGCACCAGGGAGAAAGCACCAAGCCTCAAGTAGCAACCACAGAGTCTTGACATTCTTGGACGGGCCCCGACCGCGGCATGGAGAGACAATCGAGTAGTCTCGACGTAAAGCTCGAGCACGGGTGTGGGGTGAATGTTTTGGGTGAGAAACAAGTCGCAAGAGGGATGATTAATTAGCAGTTAAAAGCAGCAGGTAAAACGCAGCCTTGTAGAATCCAGCTTGCCAAGGATCGATTTCTGCCTCCAAAAGTGTCAGTGGCATTGCCCCTCCAAGCGACGCCCAACCCACCTCTACGGTCCTGCTCTCAGCTCCTCATTCTCTCTCTTTCTTCTTAACCAGCGTCATCGCACCAGTCCAACTCTCTCAGAGCCTCGACAAAGCGCTTTCCAATATGGCAGGCAACTTCGATTCATGGGAAGATGCGGCAAACCAAGAGGAGGATCTGTCAAGGCGGGCACAAAACATCAACATAAACGCTAACACATTCAGGCCCGGGGCCAACTCATTCCAGCCTGGTGCTACCTCGTTTCAACCGGGACAGCAATACCAACAGAATGGCTATCAAAATTACGGCTACGGCCAACAGCAGGGATATAACCAATACCCGCAGTATGGCCAACAACAATACGGCCAATACGGCCATATTCAGCAGCAGCAACAGCAACAGCAGAACTACAATCAAGGGTATAACAGTGGCCAATTCGCCGCCTACAATCAAACGCCTGGAGGATTCCAGCCTAGACAGGGTGGTCCAATAAGCATTGCGAAGAGATCAGACACACAACCAGCGTCTGCGCCGACACCGCAACAGACTCCCGCCCTGGCCTCTCAAACTGAAGCAACCCCCACCCCGCCCGCTCCCAAACCACAAACTGCTGCCGCACCTCCGAAGGCTAAGGTCCTGTCGATTGGTGTCCCTACCGCAGCCTCCGCTTCTCCTAAGAAACCTGCCTCTCCAACCACAAAGGACGAACCGGCTTCTTCAAAAGTGGATGCTGGCTCAAAGGTCTCGGCCGCCAAAGCAGTGGAGAAGTCGGGAGAAAAAGTAACGGGCAAGACATCCCCAGCTCCATCATCGGGAAAGTCTTCCCCTACGCCAGCGGAAGCGAAGAAACAGCGAAATGCCGACGAACTTGCCGCAGCACAAACCGCCGATGTTGACCAATCCGTCCTGGAGGAGATGTACGGCAAAGAGCACGTCAACATCATCTTCATCGGCCACGTCGATGCCGGTAAATCTACACTCGGTGGTCAAGTCTTGATTCAGACGGGCATGGTCGACGAGCGGACACTGGAAAAGTACAAACGCGACGCCAAAGACGCAGGCCGTGAGACATGGTACATTTCTTGGGTACTGGATCTCAACAAGGAAGAACGAGCAAAGGGTAAAACCGTCGAAGTCGGTCGTGGCTTCTTCGAGACCGAGAAGCGAAGATACACCATCCTGGATGCTCCGGGCCATAAGACCTACGTGCCCAACATGCTCAGCGGCGCCGCTCAAGCCGACGTGGCCATTCTTGTCATCTCCGCGCGAAGAGGCGAGTTCGAGACGGGATTTGAAAAAGGTGGCCAAACTCAAGAACACGCCATGTTGATTAAAACCACTGGAGCGAAGGAGCTAGTCGTGGTGGTCAACAAAATGGATGACCCTACCGTCGAATGGAGCAAGGAACGCTACGACGAAATTGTCGGCAAATTGAAGCCGTACCTCAAGAAACGAATCGGCCTGGACTCAACCTTCATGCCCATCTCTGCACAAACAGGCGTCAATGTCAAGGACCGCATCCCCCCCAGCGTGGTGGACTGGTATAAAGGACCCTCCCTCCTCGAATTCCTCGACGGCATGGCCAAGATCCAGCGCAACCTCAACGCGCCGTTCATGATGCCCATCGGTGCCAAGTACCGCGACATGGGTACCATGATCGAAGGCCGCATCGAAGCCGGCGTTGTCCAGAAGACCTCGACGCTGATCATGATGCCCAACCGCGAAGAGGTCGGCATCGCAGCCCTATATGGCGAAACCGAAGATGAAGTGCCATATGCCACGTGTGGAGACCAGGTCCGCATGCGCCTCCGAGGCATCGAAGAAGAAGACATCATGCCGGGATTCGTGCTCTGCTCGCCAAAACGCCTCGTCCACTGCGTCAAAGAATTCGAAGCACAGATCAACATTGTGGAACTCAAGTCCATTCTCTCCGCGGGCTTCAACTGCGTGCTCCACGTCCACGCCGCGACCGAAGAAGTCACCTTCGCTGCCCTCTTGCACAAGCTCGAACCCAGAACGGGGCGGAAGAGTAAGAAGCCGCCCCCGTTCGCCGCGAAGGGGCAGAATATCATCGCCAGATTGCAGGTCACCAGCGGCGGAGGCAAGATCTGTGTCGAGAGGTTTGAGGACTATCCTCAACTAGGACGCTTCACGCTACGAGACCAAGGGCAAACGATTGCGGTGGGCAAGATCACGAAGTTGATTCTAGACGACGAGTAAAATGGACCCGATGAAATCAGGTAGCTCTGCCGCCGCCGCCATTGTGCCACTGGTGCCGTGCGGGATGGTAGTTCCGTGTCAGGAAAAGCGGCGTCAAATCACCTGGGACAGAGGCGTGAAAATAGAAGACCCAGGCACAGCATCAGCGGAAAGGAAATGTGCAGCACACATAGGCAAGGAGGGCATGATCGTCCCAGGCAAGGATATGGCGCGGGAAGAAGGTGTGGCACGGGAGCGGAGCAGAGCCCAGAACACATGCCAGGACTGCATGAATGACTGATACGTAGTTAGATCTTCTGGCTCGAGGGCTCGGAGTTGCGTGCTCTTCATTAACGGGCCGGGGCTTGTAGAGGGGTAAACGAGCAAGTACTGTGGTACTGTAGGCAGCAACGAGGGAACCACTGTCTATGCATCCAAGTCCACACAGAAAGCCTAGATGGACAGACAGACAGAGCTTCTACGACAATGTTCATGATCCAAACCTTTTCCGCCTTATCTACTGTAGGTCATTGTGAGTGGGTACATAGATGGGGGGAGCCCGAGAGGAAATGAAATACGGTAATTAGAGAAGGGCAATATTAGGCAAAGAAGACCCGAAAAATACTGTACAGTACGCCGTACGTACGGGTGAACAACTTCTTGAACCGTGCCTGCCTGCCTACAGTACGTATTGTACTCATTTCATTCGTCCTCACATGGGGGTCTGAGTGGATTGGATCGCGATGCATCCGTTGAGAGTAACACCACCTCTACAGCCCAAGGGAGCAAGGGGAATAGACGGAAGAGACGAAAGAGACGAAAGAGAAAAGAGAAAAGAGGCAAGAGGCAAGAGTCCCCTCGATTTCAAGATCTTCAGGCTCAAAGCAGAGTGCATACATGTCTGCGCATATGTGTCATGTGTACGTGTATATGCGTGTGTGATGTGTGCAGAATCCAAAGAATCTTTTGTTTCCCCTGTCTACTGTACCTAGATAGAAATACACGTTGAGCGAAGCGCAAGCGCTCGAGCACAGGGCGCGATGAGGCCGGTACAAAATTTCGGTGTGTCTCTCTCCCTCTCCCTGACATCTTCCTCGCTGCCTCCTCCTTGCTAGCCCGACGTGTGGAGAGATGTGCTATGTGCCAGGGGTTTTAAGGCGAATCTCATCTGATAGGTAGGTACATAGTGCGATGGCGGAATCTGGTGTCTGCCGAGCCAAGATCTCATGAGGGCGCTCCTGGTACGTTGCTTTGCTCGAACACTCCAGTCCTCATGCGTGCGTTTATAAGTGGCATGACCAAGTCACTGTTGATGATCTCGAATGGAGGGGCCGACCTTCGCATGCTCACTGCAACCGTCACATACCGGTCCTCGAGGGCTACCGCAGCCGTGGAGGGCACGCGCAGCAGAGGAGCTAACAAGCATGGTGGCATCATGCCCGCATTTGATATCTCGCAGGTATCTGAGATGCTCACCTCACCAGGCATTCACGTCGAAGCTCGCCTGAACAAACAGAGCAGTCAGCATGACAATCTCGCAACTCATGAGCATGGCACGTACCTCGTCAAAATACGTAGTAACAACAGTGCGGTCCGCGAACTTGCGACCCGCCAACGCCTGCAATGCTTTCTTCGCCGCTTCGGGCGTTTCGTACTTGATGAAGATCTTACCCACGCCTGCCGACTGCCGACTGCCCATGGACGGGCGGGGGATCTTCATGGCGACAACGGTGCCGTATTTCTGGCATTCTTCTTGCACGTCCTCGCAGATTTCTATAGGCAACCCAAAATCAGTAAGGGACAAATACAAGCGAGAGGCTAAACGTACCCTCATAGTCATCATTGTCGATCAACTCTTCCGGTGTCACCATGTTGAGCAGTTGCAAAACACGACCATCTTCCATGTTGTCAGATGTGGTGCCGGCGAACATGGACATGGCATTGACGCCCATCTCCAGCCCCGCGGCTTGTGTAAAACCGATACTTGCGTGGGTGACTTTGATGGCGTTGCCGGCTAGATCCATGCCGTTGAGGCCCTCGATCGCAACGGCAGTCACGGAGGGGTCGTTATACTCGCAGAAAGCAATTCCCTGGATAACTATTAGCTCTGTCTCTGTGCGGCCTAGGACGGGATGAACTTACTCTCGACTCCGGAGCGTCGCTATCGCGCACCAGCACGAATGCTCTGAGTTCGCCAAACGCCTTCAACAATTCCAGGACCTGATCGTCGGTCAGGAAAGGCGGTAGATTCGTGACAGCCAGCTTGTTCGCAGTGTCAGGCACTTCGGTGGACAATTCGCCATCTGTATATGCATCATCGTCGGCCGTGGGCACAATGTAGTCCTTTGGTCGCTTAATCTCCAATCCCTTTGGGTTCGCATCTCCATTTCCATTCATTTCGGTATGATGCTCTTCCATGGTGATGCCGTTCATGGCCAACGCGGTGGTCGCGTCGGCAGGATTCCTGAACTCGACCAGGGCAAAACTGTGATCCTCCGCAATGTTCACTTGTACGCACGGATCGATCGTCTTCACAACGTTCAGCCCATTGAGCTGCAGGTTGAAGAAGGCCATCAGACTCTCCTCGGTGACGGTCGTGGGTAGGTTGGAGACGAACAAGCGCTTCGCCTGGCGCGAGTTGGAGGGCTTCAAGGCGGTCGAAGTGGCGCCGCCTGCGGGCTGGTTCATGAATGCCTGTAACCGGCTGGGATCCATCTGTTGTTGGCGAGGAGCGCCCGGTAAGGGGAACATGCCCGACATCTTGGCCTGTTCAGCGGTGACGTTCTCGTAGCCTGGAGGCTTGATATCCCATTGTGTCAACCTCCTTTTCCGCTCCAGGATGGGTACGATATCGGTCAGATCGGGCGTGGGTTCTCGTTTCTTGGGAGGAGGACTGTTCTTCTGGCCGCGTGCTTGCGCCGCGAACTCGTCGCGATCTTCCCGTCCGCTGCGGTCACGGTCACGGTCACGACCACCGCCTCCACCTGGCCCTCCACCTCCACCTCGTCGGTCATCGAAGAGGTCACGGTCTCGGCGAGGTGGACGGTCATCGTCGCGACGCCTCGGGCCTCTGTCTCTGTCCCACTCGCGATCATCTCGCCGCGAGCCGTATCTGTCTTCTCGTTCGCGCGCCCGGTAATCTCGACTCGAGGCATACGAGTCTTCATGGTCGCGTCTCGATGATCTGTGGTGAGGTGACCTCGACCGTCTGCGCTCGCCTCGGTCTCGGTTCCTATCGCGGTCGCGATCTCTGCGGTCGTCTCGGTCGTATCTTGAACTCTGTGGAACGAGTAGTCAGTGCGACGGCACGCGTGGGTTGGAGCCTGATTATACTCATACGTGATGTTCTCGAGAGCGCCCCGAGTCTGCAGAACTGTCAGTGGGAAGGCAGAGTGTCTGGGTCAGGCTTGTTACCTCTCGAGGAGTAGTTGTCCCCGTTCATGGTTGCGGCAAGTCAGGGCAAAGTGCAAGCTCTGCTAGAGCGTACCTCCCACACGTCAAGAGAGCGCCTTTTCTGACTCGAGAATGAATGGATCAAGCAGCTGGATGGCGTGTAGAAGTAAAACCGATGTGTCTGTTCCTGGCGTGGATTCCAGTTCACGTAGTTAAAGCCCTGGTCGTAGTCGCAGTCGCAGTCGCCGCTCGGAGAACCTGAACTTTTTCCGCCTCAATTTCCTTGGCGGCCAAATGCTTGACAGGAACGTCGAAGTGAACGAGTTCAAAGTCACTTTCACCTGACAAAATTGCGGAAGATATGGCAGCCTACTTCGATTCCATTGTTTTACAGAACGAACGCGCTTCAAACTTGAAGACTACAAAGACCATTGGCACAGAAATTGCGCTGCCACGGATGGGTGTCTTTCAACGCCTCCTTATAATATCTCGCTTCAACGCCCTCCCTCTTGCTCGTCAGTCTGCTTGCGACTGGCGAACAATCCTGCTGTGCCCAGTCGGGGGCCCCAAACCTATGTGCCCTTTTGCCGAATTGGCTATCATGTTGTTGCAGGCCCGGCACAGTGCTGATCTTGGTGTACGTGGTGGGTAGCGGGTAGTTATTGGAGTTCCATCGAGGAGAGCGACTTTTGGACCGCGAGACGAGCTCGTACCCTTGAGACACTCTTCAATACGGCGTCGCTGCTGGATTATGGCCGCGTCGTATGTTGGCTCTGGCGATGGCGATGTGTTCTTCCAGTGTCTTTGGCCTGTTCTCTGCTTCCGTGGTCCCGCCCTCCATACCCGCGTACGTGGCCTCCCTGCCCGCCCGCTCCCCGTCCATGATATTCATGTCGTCCGCGACACCCTTTCTGTAGTGCCTGGGGAACCACCACCAGATGAAGACGAACATGACGACGCATATGGATGCAAGCACCGCCACGGGTATGACAACAGCGTTCTTCACCATGTCGGATAGAAGCCACCAGAGATTGCTGGCACTGTAAAAAGCTGGATTTTTTGAATCGCTGTTCTTAGGGCAATGGGCGAGTGAACAGCGGCCCTTACAGTATTTAAGCAACGACAAGCTTTGGTGGTTAACTTTTGGCACGCAGGCAGCAAGCGCTGCACAACTTATATGCGAGGGTCTGGGGGAATCCGGGGTGGCTGATTCGACCATGATCGCGTTCCATGACGACCGCTTTGCCGTGGGAGATGGTTGCATTTGCGTGCCCGGGGACGGCCTGAGTGAGGAATGCGACCCTACAGGACCCCCTGTAATTGGGCGCAATGCCGGGAGGGGGCTCCATAAAGGGCACACTCTGCAGATGCTACAATAATTAGTGCCTGTCACTCGTGGTCGTGCCGTGGACCGACTGCAAGATCGAGTCCCTGAAACTGCCACCCTTCTGACCTGAGCAACGTACATGAGTTGCGTGGTCTAACGGGGTCAAGCCAGCCACCAGCTCACTCATTGAGTGATTGCTTGGTGACAAAGCTGCATGTCTGTCTTACCTCGATATGGGTAGAAGTGCGATGTCCACGTCCGGTCCTCCACGGCTGGGGCCCTCTAGTTATCACCATCTGCCGTCCAGTAGAGAGCGAGACAGCGTATTCGTACTCCGTACCCAGCGTGCGAGGAACGCGGCGGTTCTGCCCCGGATTCTAGAAGGATATTCCATCCGCCTTGTTGCGATCACCTGGGTACTATCTTCGGCCACTCGTCACTCGGGCTACTTTCACCCTCGAGGTACACAAGTCTCGGGACCCCGCTCGGTCAAAGATCTATATTCCAAGTGGAAGGACATTTGATGTATTGAGCTCCAGAGACAACTACGAGGCAGTCTCTGGCAGTCAAGACGTCGTTCAGGCACTCCTGCGTCTCGTAGGTGTCTCGTCCACTCTACTCTTCTCGCCCTTCCACAAAGCAGGTCAGGCCGCGAGAGACCACAGTTCAAGCAAGAACCTAATGTGACGGCTTGGACCCAAAACGATGAGACGTGAAATACACGTACCCTACCCTGGGAATCTGATTTGGAGACCCGAGAGCAACGGCGATGAAGTGTCTGACGTCTGTACGTAACCGTGAATACAAATACCAATCATGCCTTGGCACTTTCAATCAGCAAGCTTGTCCCTCTGAAATTGTTGGCCTGAACTTCGATGATATCTCAATGCCATGACGCGCCCTCGATGGCCGTAGGTCCGAAGCAGACCAAGCTGCCTGCCGATACTCACTTGTGAACCCAGGCGCATGAAAGGAGCAAGAACGGCATGATCGGCTCATGATATGGTCTGCGTCCAGTCCATGGTTGGAAACAATAAGTGTCCGACCACCCAGGAGAGAGATTTGTGTCCAAACCGGTTGGTACTGTGCTTGTTGATTGATTAGCAGCCGACTGTTACTGTAAGCTCTCTGAACACCCCTTCAGCCCCGGCAGAGCGGGTGTTGCTGCATGACCACTACACGTCCAAGCTCTTCATGTCGATCAACGAGGATCAGGTGTTCTTGCAGTCAGCTGCCCCTGGAGCGCTATTGGCGTTTGTTGACCATCAGCTCTATGTGATGCGGTTCTGGGCCCTCGTCCATTTGCCGTCTATAGAACCACGGGTTGACTGGGTTCGGTTCGTGCGCATTTGACGACCAGTGTAGCTTCCAGGCAATTGCGTCTGGACTACCGATCTCGTCTGGACGGCGTCGCACAATGTCGACTGGAATAGTGTGGCTGACAGCTTTGGGCTGAGTAGATCCAAGCATTCTGCTAAGGCAAATATGGACCACAGTCTCTGCGGCTTCAGGCATCTCCGGATCAAGTATCTTCTATCCGCACCTCGTCGACGACGCGGATGAATTCGTGGTAGAAGTGGACCATTTCCATGAGACCTTTAATCGGCATCCGCTCGTCGACCGTATGCATGCGAGTTCCACGAGGATCGTGGCAGGCCCGCCAGGGTGACATGCGATATATTTGGGGCGAGAGATCCCAATAATATCGCGTGTCGGTGTTGCCTGGCGACGTCAGAATCTGCACTTGGTCAGTACGACTTCACTTACCTGTTAGCATCTCTGGAGCAACCACGACATCGTCCCCAAAGACGCCTTTGATCGTCCCAGCCAGCAACGCGAATCTTGGATCTTCGGCGCTCGACACTGGAGAAGGCTCTAGTTCGTAATGAGCAGTCAGTGTGAGATCGCCAGAGTCAGAAGTATTGCTGAGCGCAGTCAAAGTAGCATTCTCGGGTGGGCTCTGGGCGCCGAAAGCGTATAGTTTGAAGCTGCGTTCTTTGGCCCAAGGGCCGAGGAGTTGGATATAATGGTCCTTGACGGCGGTGACTGAGTCTTGGATGGCGATGCGGTGATTGACTAGGATACTGGCGTTCTCGGGGAGCGAGTTGACTGACGATTTTTAGTCATTGCGGCGAGAACGATTTGTTATGGCTGTCGCCTTACCCTTGTCTCCACCTTGGATAACGTCAACTGCAGTCGAGGTTCTAATCATGGCTCGTCTTTCACGATCGCTGTCCATATAGTCCAGGAGCTTCTTGGGGCTTTGGGAACTTAGAATCGCTTGTCGCAGGTCTTCAGGCATCGCCTTCGAATAGAGTGCAGCCTGTCGAAGGTACGTGAGCGTCGGATTATTCCGAACGAGCTGCGAGGTGAAGGGATGATCTTCAATGAGTCGAACAATCTGAGCCAGATAGCCGACTGTTCCAAGGTCAGTTTTTCCTTCCCCGTACAAGACTGTTGGGGGCACGGACTGGCTGTATGGTCGGGTGGTGTAGAGGAGTGGCCTCCTGGAACGTTGACAGTCACGGTCACGTCAATGTACCCCTTTTCGGCAGTCGCAGGCAGTGCGAAGTCGGTGCCAAAACGCTTCTCAACGCCCGCGATGCCCTCGTCGAACTGTGTGTCCGTCAGCACAGGTACCAACACTGTCAGCAGACTTACAATCATCTCGATGCCATTTGTCCCGTACCTATCCAGTAGAGTCTCTGCAAGACATCTGGCGCCATAGCTCTGTTCCGCTCCGCCCTCTTCGTCGAAACCGTTGGAGACGATGACGGTCCGGTTCGGCGCGAAGCCGCATGCGAGCAAGCAATCGATGGCAGACAGCATCGCAATCAAGTTCGACTTGTCGTCCTCGGAGCCCCGACCCCAGATGTACTCTCCATCGTAATATCCTGAAAAGGGAGGATACGTCCAAGCTTCAGTTGTCGATTCACCAGCAGGGACAACCTGGAAACAGGTTAGACTGTGACCACTGGACCTCGGGGCGGTTCAGCCCACATCGGAATGTGCCATGAACAGGAGTGGCTTCATGTCCTCCTGTGCCCCCTGCCATGTGTACAGCAAGCCGTGTTCGTTGATTGTCTCAACCGTCAGAGACTCATAACTTTGCACATGCTGTCAGCAATGATACGCCAAGGGAGGCTGTAAATGCCTACACTCTTGGGAAGCTCTTCCTCAGGTAATCCGAGAACTCGTAAAACACGTCCCAGCGAGAGTCTTCTCCGACATGCCCCATGCCATCATAGGTTATCGTCGGGATCTTGACAGAGTTCGCGAGTCTGTTGGCGACAAGGTCTCGAAAGGCCGCGGTCTGGAAAAGCTCTCCTACATTTTGGCGGGTAATATCCTGCCGCGCCTTGGGATGCATCACAGGAGGCTGGTTGAACACCCGGTTGAGAACCATCGTGAGGAGACAGTCCGGGTTCTTGGCAAGAGAGAGCAGCGACCGAGACCTTAATATCCCAGTCCTGGGAAGATCAGGGCGAGTGTGTGATGTCGAGCTTGTCTAAGAGGGTGGGGTAAGGAATGGAAGTGAATCTGATACTGGTGACAGGAGTTTGCGGGATCGTCCATGCTTTAGCTTGCTGTGTTCCTGGAGTGACATCCCGAGTTAGTAAACAATGTATCCATTGCTTCTCTGTGTCCCACATCGCGCAGGATGGCACGGTGTTTGGACACGCCTCCGTCGTTTCTGGCGTGGAGAACTTGATAACGGACGAACGAAGCGAATTGGAGATTCCAGAACGATGGCGTATTGAATTGTAGCGGGACGGACCAGCTCTGACAACCGGCCTGATTCAGGATTTTTGACTCTCCGAGCCTCAAAGCTCTCTCATCAGATGCCTAATGCAGCAGGTGGTAGGCGTTGCAGCCAATTATGCCTGCTGACACAGCAGTTTGCTTCGTGTTGAGGCCACCATCCTGAGCGAGAGAAGGTGCTTGACGTTATTTTCTCTACACAATGTCCTGATGAAGTTTAGGCGTGATACGACCTTCTCCACTATGATTGGGCTGAACCCTCAACATCAGGAAAATACATATATATTGAGATATGGAGGTTGGACATCACCGTGCAAAGGGGGTAACCTGCCGGAACGAAAGGCTGTCTAATAGTCCCAGGAGCCGATTGACATGCCTCTCCGAGTTATTGGCAGCTCTGAATACCGGATGCAGAAGACAGCAACGCGTAGACGGCCGTTTGGCAGTCTCACCGGAGGCCAAGCCCGAAAGCACACTCGAGACACTAAAGGTCGCACCGGTCGAGTCCATGCTGCATTCCTCCGCATGCTTTCCGGCCAGCCAACTTCTTGGTCAGCTATCTAGTTCGAGAGCGTACTCTGCACACAGATGTTGAATGTTCATGTCTTTGTGGACCCCCTAAGGCCACATGTTCTTCCAGCAGTCCTGCAGCTCGGAAACCCTGCTTGCATCCACTGTGTCCAGGAATCAGAAGCTGTGCAGGGTTCAAAGCGGGGCCCCGGGGGAAGGGGGGGGGGGGGGGGGGGGGGGGGGGTTGCACGCCCATGTTCAGCACCCAGCCTGGGAGGGAGCGTGAGGTTCCGTCAAGCGGGTTTCATCTTGGCTTAAGAGCCTAATGAAGTGGTACCGATCAAGGTCGATATCGTTAGTATTTTCCCAAGTGCCATCTCGGTTCAATGCCTAATTAGTCCTGTCGGCATCCTTCAATTTGTGGCATGAACAAATTCGGGTGCAGTTTGGCAGGTGCTGGACGCGTATTGTTATCAAGCGTGTTCACGCAAACGCAATTCGTAGGTATAGGTGACGAGCTGTCAAGGTTGCTGGAAGAAGTGAAGCAAGCCTCGGTCTGCTTGTCGTGAAAGGGAGGCCGTGGTCCATTGCGGCCGACGCGACTGACCCACAACTTGCTTCTAGGTTGGGAGGCTGTGCCATGACCCTAATGTATAGTTCTCCGTTTTGCTGCCCACTTGGTCAGCGTTCATGAGCATGCGCGCAAACAGAGCACTAACCATAAAAAGACTGAGGTGCCTGCATATATCACCAGAAGGAATGCGCAAGTAACTCGACATTGGCGTGGAAACACATTCCTGATTCGACAGGAAAGAGGTTGGCAAGGATCGATGGTAGTATAGTACCATGCCGTGCTTTGATGTTCTTGGAGCGGGATCTGTAAGGCCCAGCCAACGCTTCAATGTCGACTATAGCTGCGAGCCATCTGGCGGAAATGGATTGGGCAAAGCATGAGGAAATGCAGGCATAACGACATAACGCGATAAGTCGATTACGGAATAGCCGGTCAAGAAGCTTCCTCAGACAGCAACGATCTTCTTGCCGTTGGCTTCGTAGCGGCGAGCTAAATCCGTCCAGTCGGTAAGCCTGTTCGACCAGAGGTCTTGCAAAAAGTGTAGAATTCCGATGTAGTATTTGAAGCCCATATCTTGAGCAATGTCCTCGTACAATTTCGCTACAAAAGCTTGTCGCGCCGGGTCCTCACGGCATTCGGTGCCTGCGATGAACACAGGCCACGGCAGATTTTGCATGCAACTCGGTTTGTCTTCAAGTTGATCCAGCCTCTCGAACAGGAGCATTGCCGCGGCGTTGATCTCGGTTTGCTCAACGTGGCTACATAAGAGGACCCTATAGGTGTAGAGCAGTGCAGCGTGGTGGTAGATGTCAACGATTCGAACGAAATCGCGTCGTCTTGCGTCCCTAGGCAGAGCAAGGATGCCAGCAGCCATTAAGGTCGATCCTCGCGCTTGCTCAAATCCCGCACGTACATCGACTGAGGTGATCGGTACGTCTATGAGGCTGAATTGCCCCGAGAACTGTTTTTCATGCCGCTGTCGTGACCAAATGGTGACCTTGTGCAGAAGCGACAAGAACTCCGAAAAGATGAGGTTGGAATGATCCGGTGCAGGGAGAATAACCTCGACCGTACTCATGGCTCCGAATATTGTGGTGCAGGCCAGGATATCATAGATGGCGAGCTGGTTTCGGAGGAAATTGAACAAGGCGTTGGTTTCGCGATTAGTGGTGGCAAGAGCATTCACCAATGTCCTAGCAGCTTGTCTGTGAGAGTCGGCGGCCGCCGCTCCAGTCTCCGTCTCGGACATTTCATAGTTGGCCAAAGTCAACATTGACGCGAGCATCCAGACCGCGGTGTCTGGGTCAATTTGACTGCCGAGATCGAAGCCGGCTGCTAGCTTGCCGGTAACCTGCTGGATCTGCTTCGATATCATCGTGACGGCCGCGTCTCGGGCTCGTGCGGGAAAACTCGTCTCCTGGCCTGTCGTGACGGCTAGGTGCTGAGCAGAGATGGCGAGAATGGCTAAAAGCAATACCGGTTGTTGCTCTGCCAGTGGTACGACCAGGCGACGATATTCGTTCTTCTCGGAATCAATCCACACCATCAGACCCGCAATTTGTTGGTCATAATAACTGAGCAAGCGAGATCTAGTGGAGGGGTCTGGAAAACCAGGAAAGAGCTCCTCCAGCGGGTCTATGCCGGGTCCTGTTCTTGGAGTATCATCGGTGCCGGAGGACTTCACGGATTTCGGCGAGGTCGAGAGTTTTGAGGGTGCTTTGCTGACTTTCGGTGGTTTCTCTATGTGTGGCGTGGTGCGACCTTTGAGGTGCCCACGAACGGCTATACCATTGGCCCATCTCAGTCGAGGGCCATAGCCCGGACAAACTAGGCTTTTCTTCGCACATTTGATGCACGTAGGAAGTGATCTATCGCAGCGGATGCGCCTTCTAACACAGGTTGGGCAATCTGACGGGTCATGGTTAGCTTCTCCAGCACGGTTCCAACATGTTCCTCAGGTGCAGAGGAGATTGCGAATGTGCACCTTGTGGACCTGTCGCTGGCGGACTTGAGCCTGAGCTTTGAGCTGCCGCCGTTGACTCCTCGGTCTTGACCGCGTCCATGGCAGGGCAAGGCAGGACAGGGCAGGACAGGGCAGGACAGCTGCTACTGCGCAGTGCTGGAAAGGATGCCAACATTCATGTCATCTTGCTGCGGAATGAGCAGACAGGCGAATTTCATTGTTTCAGTCATCGGAACGTCAGAGCTGAACGAAGTGTTCCTTGCGCGGTTGGTCTGGAAAGAGCCGTGGAGCTGAGCTTATCGTGGCTGCGCTTGTCTGATTGGGGCGTCAGCACGTGATGGGCGGCTTCCCCCATCATCATTCTAGGCTTCTCTAAGCCTAAGAGGCCCCCGAGGCCCGTCCACCCTGCCAATTAGGGTGCTTAGGCAGTGAGGCAGCACACCGAAGCATTTCCCAAGGAACGTTAAGGACTGATTGTGAGGCTTAAACTGATGTACGGTGCCTGCACAAAATACTTACTACTTGCACTATCAAGGACTGTGTACCGGTATGCCAGGGAGATGCTGCTCTCCACCCAAAATCTGGGGTACGCGGCTAACGGTCGGTCTTGCGGTAGTTTCTTACTTTCGCTTCTTTGTGGGCGACGGAACTCCCTCTTGCACCCTCCGCATGCAATTGGGAACTGGGACTCGCAGGAGAGGCGCCGAGGGAATGAGCTAGCGTTTGACTGGCTAAAAGGCAAGAGAAACCCGGATGTCTCCGTTCGCCGGGGCCGCCGTCGACAATCCGTGCAAGCTCGTCATTTGTTGAACGTCTAAGCCATTCGTCTGCGGTCCGTTGCTCTCAAGACCCTCCACCACGATGTTATGATGTTATCATGCTTTCACGTATACCAAGCACTTGGCTCCTCTCCTTATCTACTGTTCATTTCCCATGGGCACCACGAAGGCATCGCCAGCAAGATAGCAAGCCTCGATAGGCGCAGGCAGCTAAACCCATCCTGGTGGTTGAAGGGAGAGTAGCACCTCCACGTGTACTTAGCCTCACCCTCGACTTCATCCAAGAATCCGATCTTGACTTCGAGACGTCCATTGTTGAATTCAAAGGTCGAATCCGTCGCGGTTCATCAAAGACATCTTCTACCCTATTCCATGAGTCGAACCACGCACGCCCGCTGGCTTTCTGCACCTAGTGGTTGTTGACCACAGAGCTAAGCCTTACCACATGAGCAGCCGAACATGGACACAGAGAAAGACGATAACGTCGGCTTGAGCAGCGATGAGAGTCGGCTCATCAGCCTCGGCCACAAACCGGAGCTCAAACGAAGATACAACTTTTGGAGTCGTGAGTGCTCCACGAAGGGGTACCGGGCGATCGAACTAACAATGCTCGATCAGTGATGGCATATCAGACGACGATATTATGCTCTTGGTCGTGCAACGTGGTATTATATTATTACGTCTTTACGCTGGGCGGCCCGGTCTGCTTCGTCTGGGGAACGTGAGTTCATGGGCGCAGCACACCCCCCACTGTCCGTATATCTGACGAAAGCCCAATGCAGCGTCGTCGTTACGATCGGGCAGCTCTTGGTTATGGCTTCACTGGCCGAGTACTGCTCCATTTGGCCTACGGCAGGTGGACAGCAGTTCTATACTCAGGTACAGATTTCCTCGCTCACTTCAGAAATGAGAGGCTGATCGCTGTAGATTGTCGCCCCTGAAAAGTCCCGCCGGTTCCTGTCGTATCTTGTTGGGTGGTGCGTTCTGGTGGGCGAGATCTCAACCTCGAGTTCTTGCGCCTTGAACAGTGCGGAAATCGTGGCGGCACTCGTTGAAATTATTCATCCCAATGTAGAGTGGAAGGTATGGCTTCCCTTGCCTTTTGAACGTACATAGCCATGACTGATGCATGCTGACCTTGTCCTAGCCATACATGACCTGGCTCATCTACTCCGGATTCCTAGTCGCGCCGGCTGTGTCGAATTTGCTTCCGAAATACCTCCCAGCTCTGCAACTATTTGGTGCTTTCTTCAACATTTCGAATGCACTGATCTGGGCTATAGTCTTCTTGGTGCTCGCGGACAAGAACAGTTCCAAGTTTGTCTTCACTGAGTTTCTCAACACCTCAGGCTGGGGTCCCAAGGGCTGGGTGTTTATTCTGAGCATGTACGTGCCGATCTATGGTCTTTACGGCACGGACGGCGTGATGCACTTAACCGAGGAGATGAAGAACGCCTCGCGCGATGCTCCGGTACGTAATTGGGCCCAAGCTGGATTTCGAGTGTGCTTACGATGTGATAGCGAGTCATGGTCTGGTCCATGGTATGGGCAGGAGTCACTGCCTGGCTTTCAGCAATTGTCATGTGCTACACAGTCGGCCCCAATTGGGAAAGTTATCTGGAAGCCACCTCATCTTACGTGGTTCGTACAGAAGCACAGACTTCAACGAAGTCCTTGGTCGACTGACTCTTCCCTAGGCATGGTTCATGGACGTCTTGGACTCTACGTATGGGGGTGGCATATGGGTGGCAATCATGATGATGGGACTGAACGTACGAAAAGGTGACCGTTCCGTGCCAGACGTGCTCGACTGACTGAACGCAGTATCTCATCATCGTCAACATGAACACGGCGGGATCGAGACTCGCTTGGTCCATGGCGCGCGACAGAGCGTTCCCGTGGTCGGATTATTTTGCTCAGGTCAACAAGCGTTTCGAAATGCCTTTACGAGCATTGATGGGCTTCATCGTGCTCAACCTGCTCACAGGCCTCCTTGTCCTCGGGAGCCAGCTTGCATTCTATGCCATCATCTCTGGCGGCGGCGTGGCTCTCCAAGTGTCATACTGCATTCCCATCCTCTGTGTCGTTCTCAGGGGCCGCCATCACCTACCACCGCGACCGCATTTCGATCTTGGCAGATGGGGTTACGCAGTCAACATCTCAAGCCTTCTCTGGAGTATCATCGTGATCCTGTTTTATATCTTCCCACAATATGTCCCGGTGGCGGGTGCGATCGCCAACATGAACTGGGCCATTGTGATTCTGGCTGGCGTCGTGGTCTTCGCTGGAGTATACTGGTTCTGGAAGGGACGATACGAGTACTTGATCTTCAGCAACTCCATCATTGATGACAATGTGGTGATCCATGGTGAGGCTGTGGTCAGTGGCAGGGACGCGGCTGCTACATTCAGCCAGCCCCAAGGAGAGAAGAGATCAGAGCTTTGAGCGTGTGAATGGAAGGGCCATGCAATATATTCTCGGTACAGGAGACGAGGGTTGGAGGAAAAATAGTCCGGCATCAGCTTTGGATACGTAGCCTCCATTTTACTTCCTCCGCGCCCTATCTTCGTCAAGTGCAGCTATCACATCGACAATAGCGTCGTCCTTCCTGCTTGTGAAAGCGTGTGCACCCGGTCCCGGATCATTTAACAACGACACTTCCCTCCAATGGTCCGGATGCGTGACTTCCAGGACCGTACCAGCAGGAAACTCCCCGTCGAAGCACAACGCCATCATGCCTCTTGCGATCTCATCGGTGCTGGCAAGCTTGTCTTTCTCTGGATCCACAAACCGAATCGCTTCAGGGTGATCATACATTAGCGGCGACATGGTCGGTCCCGGTGCCACAGCAGTCACTCGAATATTCTCCATTTTCTCGAGGGGTGCCATCGCCCGCGCAAAGTTGCTGATCCCTTGCTTCGCCGCGCCGTACAAGGGTGTCAGAATACTTGCCTTCTGCGCGCCGGTGCTGGATATCAAGATGATGTTTCCCGGTTGACCGGCCTGGACCCATCGCCTGATCGCTATGCGAGACATCTTGATGGGATGTTCGAGGTTGATGCGCAGGATCTTGTAGCCGTCGTCGTCCTTGTCATTCCAGAAATTAGGGGCAGACTGGGTACAAGGATCAGCTATGGGAGCTTTCGATACTGGAAAGCGTCAGCGGAGGGAGGCTCACCGGCTCGTAAATACCGGCGCCGGGGCATAGGACATGCGGCACTCCTCCAAACTCCTTCGCATACACGTCGAAGGCTTGTTCAAGCTGCTTCCAATCCGTCACGTCTGTTTTGGTGAAGACGACCCGGGGTTTTGCATCGGCTGTTTTGGGAAGAGATTCGAGCCAGCTTTGGGCCTCTCGATGCAGTCCCAGGTCGCAGATCAGCACGCTGCACCCGGCTTGGTATAGATGTCTTGTGAAGGCGAGCGAGATGCCTATGATCGATCAGTCAGTATCCTCGGAGCTGGTCTTCGGGGGTTGTGGACGGGTTAGAAGTCGAACCGGAACCGCCGCCCGTGACTATTGCCCCCTTTCCTGATAGATCTGGAGCCGACATCGTTCATTCATTCAGCTGCAATCTGCCGGCCTTTTGATCTTACTTTCAATATGAGACTGATACCTATGAGACACTTGGAATGGGCATTGGGATATACATCGGTGGCTTCCCCGCGTGAAACGTCGCTCCATCTCCAACATTTCCATAACCGAGGACATAGACATCAAAGGGTAGGAGATGAGGAGGATCACGCGGATAGGCAGGATGTGAGCCAGGTCTGCTTCTAGTATGGACGGCGACAATCGCAGTAAGTAGTGCTGTTGGTATCCGGTAGTCTTCATGAGGCGTAATCACGGGACAGGTTCAATCAGAATACTCATTGTGAATGCTTACGCTGTCGGGAGGAATGTAGTATTCGTGGTGTATGGAGTGCAGTAGATTCTGGCCGAGCCCACCCGCCACACGCACACGGAGAACGCGCGACGCGACTCGCGTTCGCTTCGAATTTCAATCAAAGAATTATGCGGCTGCGCATCTTCGCGGCCAGGGAGGCTCCACATCGACACTCCCAAACTCAAACACCCCATCTCCTTGACTCTACACAGTGCAGATCTCGCACATCCACATTTTTCCAGATGACACGAATAACAGAGTGGCGCAAGCTGCCAGTCTCGCTGACCGAGCTGTGTCTCGCAACCACCTTGCGCTGCGGGCAGTCCTTCCGCTGGCGCCAATGCGACGACCAGACCTGGGCGTGCACGTTGCGCGGCCGCATCGTACAACTGTCCCAGCCAGACAAATCACATATCGAGTACCGCTCGATATGGCCTGCTGCTGCAGCTGCGACCTTCGAAGCGCCTTTGACGCCTCCTTCATCTATACCGCCGACCACCGCCGGTGGGGAAGAGGTCGAGAACGACGACACGAAAGCCCTGCTCCAATACTACTTGAACCTCGACCCGAACCTTGAGGCGCTCTACGCGCAGTGGTCTGCCTCGGACGCCAATTTCCGCAAGAAAGCGCCCAAGTTTACGGGCGTCAGGATACTGCGACAAGACGCCTGGGAGGCGTTGATCGGATTTATATGCAGCAGCAATAATAACATCGTCAGGATATCGCAGATGGTGGACAAGCTGTGCACGCACTATGGGGCGTACATCGGCACGCTGCAGGGGCGGGCGTACCATGACTTCCCGCCGCCGTCGGCGTTGACGGGCAAGAACGTCGAGGCGCATCTGAGAGAGTTGGGCTTCGGCTACAGAGCAAAGTACATCTATCAGACGGCCAAGATGGTCGCAGAAGAACGAGACGCTGGCTGGCTGGATAGTCTGCGCAATCCGGAGGCGCCGGCATATGGCACTTCGAGGCCCTCGCCCGCTGGGGAGATGAAACCAGAAGGCCGAGATGGTTACCGCGTCGCGCATGCGAAACTGCTTGACCTGCAAGGCGTGGGACCAAAGGTCGCGGACTGTGTCTGTCTCATGGGACTGGGCTGGGGGGAAGTAGTGCCCGTGGATACACACGTGTTGCAGATCGCGCAGCGGGATTACAAGCTGGCGAAAGGCAAGAACAGTAGCATGACGAAAGCGACGTATGATACGGTTGCGAATCACTTCCGCAAAATCTGGGGCAAGGAGGCCGGCTGGGCGCACAGTGTGCTTTTCACGGCGGATCTGAGAACGTTTGCGGAGAGGCTGACGACGAAGACAGAGGTAAAGGTGGAGGCGGGCATGAAAGAAGACCCTGTGAAGAAGGAGGAGGAGGATGATGATGAGGCTGAAGTAGTTGAGAAAACGACGGTACGGCGGGGTGCGCTGAAGCGAGAGCGTGAGGAGGATGAAAAGGCGAAAACTGTGGTACAGATTGAGGAGATCACCACGAGTGCTAGCGAGAAGGTCAAACGACGACGTCGTGGTAAACGATGAAACCGTCGCGGCTACTCGTCGGATCGGAAGATAGATCTGTCGAAACATTTCCGTCGCTGCTGGGATCGGAAATATAGATTTATCGAAACACTTCCGTCGCTGGTGGCATCGGAATCTTAGATCTGTCGAAACACTTTCGAGTAATTCATTTCTCATCACTGTCGGAAGGTGTTTGGCTATGGAGAAATGTGTCAGTGTTTCAAATCACGGGTTTCAAGGTGCTTGACATTTGTCGTAGGGACTCGCTAAACGCATTTCATGCATGGGACTCCCCTGCCAGATGACGACCGTGTTCCAGTAACCGAGGGTGCTAACCTTGCGATGCGGTCCAAATTGCACCCACGAAGGTACGGTCAGAACGTCAACCGGAGGTACGAGGTAATCCCTACGAAAAAGGTGTCGAGTGCGCACACTGACACAACTCAAATTCGCATAGACTTGAACACCTGCTTGGTACGGAGTACTCGTACGCTAACCAGCCATTGCCAGCGGAGGGAGATTCCACTGAGATCCGGGTACCAAGACCTTTGGGGAGATTGCACTTCAAACCACAGAAGAAGAATAAGTCGACGTCGTCATTTTGACATGCCGACAGGCTATCTCGCACTCAGAGATGGATGGTTTCGATGAACAGTCTGTGTCGCCATGATTTGCAGCGTAGAAGATTCTGTGGCCGTTCTGTTGTCCAGTCGATGGCGGTCTGGGAGGCCTTCTGGAGGCTTATTGGTGGCACAGGCTGACAGGTGAGCCCTGGAATTGTGGCCGGGGGCATTCCAGCAGCATGACTGGGTGACACGGCTGGGCACCATGGGCACCGCTCATTTCAATGCCGACGCTGCAGCAACGGAACAAAGCTTCGCTGCGGGGTCTGCAGTTGTTCCTGGGTGACGCCAGCCAATCGTGGCAGATTGGCAGCTCGCCTGGTTCTTGACACTCTTCCTCTTCCAGCCGCACTGCTGCAGGTGGTTGCCCAGCGGGCCGTGGGCCAGAAATCAAGTCCAAGTCCAAGTCCTTCTCGTCATCCTCAAGCCACGGCGGACAATCTCTTTTCGTCACTTGCAGCTTCTCGTTGCAAGGATCTACAACTTCACCTTCCCACTCCCTGCATCTGCGCCGCCATAATCACTATTCCTACGACTGTCGCTCTTTCCTGTCCGTCGTCTCGTTATCATAATCACAATTCCGGGGTGGCCCTGTGAGATACAAACACACGCCATAACTCTGTTTTAAGGGACCCCTGCTCTCCTGCGCCATCTCATCCACGCGTGTCTAGCATCAGCTAAATCCCACCGCGCTCGACCCCCAGCTCCGAAAATCCAGTTTTAGAAGCTCGAGTCGTCCAAGTTCCGATCTACCGTACACTGTACCTGCATCATCACTCATGCCTCTCCGAACCTCACCGTCGTAACAACACCTTCTCCGTCTCGTCGCCACGGCGCAGACACAGCTTGCACACCAAGATGCATCTGCTGTCGTGCTTCGGCCCCAAGGCGGCATCCGCTCTCCTCCTGTTTGCAACACAAGCCATCTCTCAATCAGTACCTTCGCCTAATCTCGACCTCAAGTCGCTCGGTGAGGTCACACTTGCCGGCAATTTCGATGCCATTTCGGTTTACACGTCGGTCGGGCAGCAGCAGGGATATAATAACAATGGCACACAATCAGTACTGTCACAATTACCGAACGGCGCATTCGACGTGCTCTCCTCTACAGATGCCAGCATCGAAGCAATGTGTCCGCTGGTGGTTAATGATACACTGATGGGGATTGTCGTGGGAGGCAATTTTACCAGCGTCGGGGGTGTCGCGGCGCGATCTTTGGCGTTGTTGAACGCCACCACTCTTGAGGTCCGGGCGATTGGAGGAGTGCAGGGAACGGTATCGGCGCTCTACTGTGATCAAGCCAACTCGATGTTCTACGTTGGTGGTGCATTCGACGCTGGCAACTCTACAAACGCGATCGGCTGGGCAGCAGGGAACTGGTCCAGCTTGCCCTTTGCAGGTTTCGATGGCCCGGTCAGCTCCATCACCAAAGCTCCCAACGGACACATTGTCTTCGGAGGCTCGTTCACAGGCTTGGGCAATGTCACTTTCTCGTCTCTGAACGATCCCGAGACTCAAGTCATCAACCTATCGACCGCCAACATCTCTGCCCAAGGAAATACGACGACGGGTAACAACATTGTCTGTCCATCGAATAACTCTAATTCAGCATCAGACTTCTTGCTGGCTGACGCTACGCCGGGAAGATGGCGCGCTGATTTTGGATTTGGCTTTGAACCCACCAGGCTCCGACTATGGCAGACGAGCCAAGCTGGGAGAGGCACAAAGACCTGGCGATTTACTGCGCACCCGCTCAACGGAATCCTCAACCTTACCACCACCGATCGAGCTACAGGAGATCTCATCGCCTGCCAATCAACATGTCCACTGGCCGAGTATAACGCGACACAGCCATATCAGGACTTCTATTTCGTCAACCTGGTCGGCATGAACAGCTTCAGTATCGACATCTCGGACTGGTACGGAGATGGAGCCGGACTCGGTGGCATCGAGCTATTCCAAAACGATATCTTTTCCTACGCTATCGAGTCCTTCAATGAACCCACATGCCAGGCTGATGGCCTGGGTTCCACCGCGACTGCGACTGGACCATGGTACACCACTCCTTCGCTGCAAAGCGTGTCCGAGTACCTCACGGTCGTGGTTGGCCCAGAGGACGTAAACACGGCAAACATCATCTTCCAGCCTAATGTGCAGAAGAGCGGAAACTACTCGATTATTGTCTACACGCCAGGTTGTCTGCAGGATAGCTCTTGCTCCGCACGTGCTATTGTTAACGTCACTGGCAGTCTGACGCAGGATGGCAAGCAGACATTTGGCACCACTCTCTTCCAAACAAATAACTTTGACAAGTATGACATTGTCTTTCAAGGCTATGTCGACGCCACCACCACATCTTTCCGACCATCTGTGACCCTCAGACCATCGGGGCTGCAACAAGCCCAGTTAGTGGTCGCATCTCGAGTGAAATTTGGATTCACCGGCTCAACTACCGGCGGTCTCAATGGCTTGTTCGACTATGACCCCAAAAACACTACCATCGACTATGCCACCGCTGACTTCTCAGAATATGCCATTAACAATGCTGGCACCATGCTCAAGCCGAATGCTAACGTGCTGGCCATGGCAGCCAAAGATGACACGCTGTACGTAGCTGGCCGCTTCTCGGACGATGTCTTTGAAAACATCATGGGTTTCAGCGACAACAACGCCTCTTCTTTGCCTGGAGGTGGTCTTAATTCCGCCGTCAGCGACGTCTATAGCTTGGACGACTTTCTGTACGTTGGAGGCAACTTCAGTAACGTTGCCCGAAACAATATGAACGGACTGAGCAATGTTGCAGCGTACCAATATTCAAAGAACACATGGGTCGCATTGGGTGCTGGACTGAACGGACCTGTCGAAGCTGTCGAGCCAATGCAGCTGAATCTCTCTCAGAGCGGCTCCGAGACCGTGATCGCCTTCAGCGGCCCATTCAACCAGATCCGCAGCTCTGGGTCTACGCCTGCAACCCGAGCAGCGGGACTGGCAATCTGGGTACCGTCAAGAAGTGCGTGGCTTGCCCACCTGGACGTACCAAAGGAAGCATTGGCAGGTCAATTGTTCGCTGCAACATTCCTCCCGAACAACACCTGGCTGGGAGCCGGCACCCTTGACTCCCTCGGGTTGGCCGTCAGTGGAGCCGCAGGCATGCGATCAGAGTCTGGTCAGATCGTGCTTTCACAGCTTCCTGTTGATATCACATCAAGTGATGCGCCGCCCAGCACCAAGAAGCGAGCTGTTCAGGTTGTCCAAGACGTGAATGGGGTGACAACAGGCCTATACTACACCGAAAACGATCAGAATGTGACCATCATGGGAGGTCATTTCGCCGCAACTGCCACGGGTGGTGCTATCATTGAGAATCTTATGTTCTTGAATTTCTCCAACAACAACCGAGTGACTGGACCTCCTCCAGGATTAGACACAAACTCCACCATTGTGGCGATGGCCCTCTCAGGAAATATTCTCTTCGCCGGTGGCAACGTCTCTGGACAAGTTGGAAACGCCAACGTGGCTGGCTTGGTTCTGTATGACATGAGTACTGCAGCATTTCGAGACGTTCAACCGGCTTCCCTGCGAGGGCCCAACGTGGTTGTCAACGCCATTGCTCCACAATCTGGCACATCCGCCGTCTACGTGGGTGGAGCGTTTTCAGGCACTTCACAGGATCTGTCGTGCCCGGTTGTGTGCAGCTACGACACTTTGTCGAATCAGTGGAGCCCAGTCGGCACTGGCTTGGAGGGCACGGTATCGTCCTTGTTCTGGAGATCGAACAGGGAACTTCTGGCCGCGGGCGACTTGACAGTCCAGGGCAATCGAACGTCCCTCGCGACGTACAATACTAAAAGTCAGACGTGGGATGTATTAGCCGTCAGTGGTATCCCTGGCCCAGTAACTGCTTTTTGCCCCGCCACCGCCGATGCGAATACCATGTGGATAGCTGGCAGTGCCACCAATGGCTCGACGTTCTTGGTCGAGATTGACGGTACGGATGCGAGGCCTGTCCCGGATGTCTTCGGCTCGGATACTACCATCCGTGGCCTGCAAATCATGCCGTTGACCAGGAACCATCGATCCACTCCCTACCTCGACAACGACTACACCTTGATGGTCAGCGGCCAGCTGAACATCACTGGCTTTGGTAATGCGGCAGCAGCCCTGTT
This sequence comes from Cladophialophora yegresii CBS 114405, assembly GCF_000585515.1. Lineage (NCBI taxonomy): Eukaryota > Fungi > Ascomycota > Eurotiomycetes > Chaetothyriales > Herpotrichiellaceae > Cladophialophora > Cladophialophora yegresii. The sequence goes on from NW_006913045.1 coordinate 581,256, forward strand.
CAACGGCACCCATATGGAACCTTTGATCTTGGCTTCGACATCAGACGGAAGTCCAGGCAGCATCAGCCAAGTCTTCACCTCCAACAACAACGTTCTAAGAGGAAGTGGTGAGTCGTCCCCGATCCTACTCTGTTTCTTGTACTGACTAGTCGTTCTAGGTGGCGGCCATTCTCTTGGTATAGTCATCCTCGTTGCCCTCTGTGCTGCACTCGGCACACTCTTTCTCATAATCTTAATCGGCATCATCCTCAATCGCATTCAGCGACGACGCGCGGGATACAAGACCGTACCCAGCGTCCCGTATACGGACAAGCATTCGAACATCCATCGGGTACCCCCCGAGGCTCTGCTAGGCGGGCTGAGCTCCAAACAACCTGGTGCACCTACGGTGTAAAACCAGGTGGCAAAACGGGACTCGTTTGGTGCCTGCCCAAGGATGCGATGATGATGCAATGATACCCAGACGAATTTCCTTTTGTTGATGATCACGGCTTTTAGGCAGGTTAAGCTGGGTCAGAATGTGTTCTCAGTCGAGTGCAAAAGTTGAACGGCGCACTGTGCATAGATTCGGGAATTGGGATTGGCAGGAACACTCCTTAATGATACCATCTGCTGGGCAGCGAGTCTTTTGCATTGAACATTTTCGGACGGACCTGGGAGGAACATATAGCATGCGAGGCGCTTTTGGCGTATGTGTCGTGTCATATGGTTATGGCGGTTATGGCTGGGTCTTTGATACCATGTTGTGGACCGTCACCCCGGATCAACTCTTTAAATGGCAGTGGGGGATGACAATGGAAGCGAAGAAGGTGGATAGCATGTGAACAGGGCAGACAGCATCGATGGGACAAGGCTCTGCTGGAGCTGTGGGAGCAGCCAGAATAGAGAGGGCAAGAGCAAGAGCCTGAGAGGTAGAGACTCCAGGGCGATGCTGTAATGTAATTGAAATGGAAGAGGTTGAGTCAACTGTTCCAAGTGTTTGCCTTGAATTCAAGTGTCGTTTTCTTGGTACCGGAAGATGAGTACAAACTGCTCACAGGTCACGTGCAACTCGCACCCGCCGCGCCGCTTTTATAAAAACTCACCCTCCCACTCCCCTTTGCACTCACCTCACTCACCTTACTCACCTTACTCACCTTACTCACCTTACTCACC